>NC_058130.1:563608259-563624844 GCF_016433145.1 Gracilinanus agilis | reverse complement strand
TATATATATATATATATATATATATATATATATATATATATGTAATTGTTAAATAGATAGCAAAACATTATATGAAAACCTCCACATGGTCCTAAGTCCTGATCTAATGCTTCATCATGGTGAGGAGGATATATTGATTCCTAAAGACAAAATCCAAACATTGGCACATTCTATCATGCTATATAGAAATTAGGTAGTTTGCCCAATGCTTAGAGTGCTGGGCCTGGACTCTGGAAGATGTGAGTTCAAATTTGACCTCCGATACTTATTAGCTAAGGGATATTGGTCAGGTCACTTAACCTTTTTTCGTTTTAATTTGTTAAAGAAGGAAATGACATAATTACTCAAGAATCTTTGCAAAAAAAAGCCCAAAGACATAGGATATTGAAAAGTCAGATATAACTGAACAATAATGACTATTCTATACAATTTTTCAGAATGGATCTGGCATAATTTTGTTATTGAGGACCTGTCTAGCTAAGTATGGAGAGACTTTTCATCTGGTGTTGGCCAATAATTTATGAAAGGAAATCATGAAACAAATAACAAAATATTCCTAAATGATCTAGACTCATCTTTGGGCACCTTCCTCTTCTATAGTGGTGATGATATAGTAATAGAAAGGAATAAAGAGTGCTAAGAATTACACTTATTGGTCTGCTTATAAACACTGGGAAGCAACATGATATACTCCATAGGGAGCTAGAATTGAAGCCAAAATAGACGTGTTCAATTCTCAATTCTGATTCTGGCTGTGTGAACCTAGGGAAGTCATTAGCCTTTCAGTCTATTTTAGAGTTGCTAATATTCCTCAAATACCCATCCACATGCCTCAGGATACTGGCACTACCAAAGTGCCGAATCTCACCTTCTCATGTCCAGACAACAGCATCAGACTTTGGCTGTTCTTTTGTCTTTAACTATCTCCCCTCTCCAAATGATTTTCTGTATAATGTTTAAACTGATTTTAAAGCAGAAACTCTAACATATTGCTTCTTTCTCCTATTCATAAAGCTTTTGTAGATCTTGCCAAAGGTAGCACATGTGCTGAATCCTGAATGAAGTTAGGGAAGTTATGAGGGGGAGATGAGGAAGGAAGCATACAAGGGTCATAGCCAGTAAAAAAAAAAAGCACTTAATAGAAAGATGGCATATCATATACAAAGAATAGGAACTAGGATTATGTCTCATGATTAGAAAATATGTGAAATAGAATTAAGTGTAAGAGGAATAGAAAGGTAGAAAGGAACCCACTTGTTAAAGGCTTTAAAAGCTAAACAGAATTTTATATTTGATGCAATAAGTAGAGTTAGTTCTGCTATAAAAAAACATATGTAGTCCTAAAATTCACAATGTTATGCAAAATCATGCAATAAAACCTCAGGCTTATGAGAATAATAGGTTTAGGGGCACAAAACTCAAAAACCTCATCAGCAACATAAAAGAGACAGCAATAAAAATGGTAGCTCAAAACATGTTTAATGGTTATGAAATCTATAAATCCTGTGATGAATGGTAATGGTGTCCATAGCCTCAGGATAATACTTGTTCTGTGTCCTCTTTACCACAGGTTGGAAAAGTTCATGTGAGACAGTACTCTTACCACTAACATGCCCTAATGTATCACAAAATACAAAATAAATATGGTACATTACCCTGAAGAAGGGATGCTTATGGAAGTAGATACAAGGACAATTGGAGCTCGTGAGTTGTGAAGTGGTACAGGTTGCATGTTCCCACTGTTTCTCAAGGGGAAAAATTCATATAAGCAAAAGTAATGTCACATTATGCTCAAATTGTTCCCTTAATATATCAATCATATTGGAGGGGAAATTGTTTTTTCAAAGCAAGCATTAGAGCAGAAGTGACTGTAATAAGGATCCATTGGAGTTTATTGAGCAGGGAGCTGACATGATCTTAAGAATTTTAGGAAGATCCCTTTGGCAACAGAGGTTGGAGGAATGACTGAAATATAGAGGAAATTTCAGATAAATAGATAAAACAGAAGGCTATTAGAACTCTCCAGGTCTTATGTGGTGATGGCATACACCAAAGTTGCATCATTGTGAGAGGAGAGGAGGAAAAATGCAAAAGATATTATCATTTAGAATATTTTTCCACAGTTACATGATTCATGATTTTTCCCATCCCCCTTCCCTCCCTTCTCCTGAATTTGACAAGCAATTCCACTGGGTTATACATGTATCCTTGTTCAAAACCCATCAAAAGATATTATGATGATGGAAATAAGACTTGACAACAGATTTCTGTGTAAGTGAGGAATCAAGGATATCACTGAAATTGTGAGCTTGGGAAACTAGGACAATAGCAATATTCTCAACAGCAGTAGGAAATCTGGGGAAAGAGAAGAATTGGAAAGGAAAGATAATGAGTTCGCTTTGAGATATGTTGATTTTGATATGTCCACAAAACATTAAAGTCAAAATGTTCAGTAAACATTGATCTGAGATTAAATGTCAGTAAAGAAATTAGGGTTGTATAACTAAGTCAAAGAGTCATTTATATAGAGATAATAATTAAATCTATGAAGGTTTATGATATTGCCAAGAGATATAGGATAGAGGAAAAATACAAGAGGGCACAGGGTAGAACCTTGGGAAACAAACAAGTTTAGTAGATATTATTTGAAAGAAAATACAGAAGAAAAGAGATGGAGGAGAGGTCAAAAGAGTGGAAAAACTAGTAAGAGTAGTGCCACAAAAAATTAGAGAAGAGTATATTTCCAAGAGAAAAGGATCACTAACAAATTACAATTCTATACAAATAGGTATAAAAAATTAGATTTGGAGGAATACCTTAACCAGTTGTACTATATGCTGATAATGGAATATTTTGTGCCATAAAAAAGGAATAATAAGATGATCAAAGTAAAAAATGAAGTAATGAAAAGTGAAGTGAATATAGCCAAAAGAATGTTATATACAGTAACAGTAATAATGTATGATGATAAACTGTTAATGATTTGCATATTATCAGCAAAGCAATGATATAGGACAGCTTTAAAGAATCCATGATGAAAAAGTCTATCCACTACCATAGAAAGAATTGACAGTCTCTTTCCAAATTGAAGTCCGTCATTCTTCACTTTACTTCCTCCATGCAGTTTTCTCTAGTGTAAGTTATATGTGTATCTATTATAAGTGATATGATCAGCATGGAAATATATGTTCTATGATAACACATGAACAACTTACATCATATTACCTTCCATGATGGGGAAGGTTGGGGAGCGATAGGGAGAGAGAGAACAAGGATCATAAAATATCAGAAAACAATTATTAAAAATAGTATTAACATGCGGTCTGAAAAAAATAAAAAAGAATGAATGTTAAAAAGCTGTTAGAGATGGCAATTAAGAGATTACTGGTAATTTTGTAAAGTTCAGTTTCAGTTTAGTGATGAGATTGAAAGTCAAAATGCAAGAGTATAGAAGAGAAAGAAATGGAGGGATTGATTGTGGCTGGAAATTGTAGATGATTTCCTCAAGGAGTTGAGCCATTAAATGGAGGAGAGGTATATAATGATACCTAGCAAGGGTAGTTAAATGAAGTCCTGGTTTTCCTTTTCTTACCTTTTTTTTAATAGATAATACATGAGTGAATTTGTAGACAGTGACAAAGGAGAGAGAATTAGAGTAAAAATTAATGAGTAAGTAGGAATGATAGAGGAAACAATATATTAGAGAATATGAGATAGATTTAGAATCAAGTGTATTTTAAAGACTTTGCTTTGACCATGGATAAAGACCACTTCCTCAGGTGAAACAGGAGTTCAAAGAGGAGAGAGAGGAAGAAGAGGTAAAATGAGGAAGAGGGGAAAAGAAGGAGTTTTTGGTGAGTAACCTCAATAATTGGAGTGAAGGGTCAGGCAAAGTCCCTGGGCTAAGAAGGTAATGATTCCACAGAACATTTAAGGAAAGTCTTTTCAACTTTGGAATAGTTATGGTAAATAAGATTGTAAAGTGATTAGAGATGTATAAAAAATTCTATCCCCACTATGAGAATCCAGTTGAGAATTTATATATAAACTTTTAATGAGCCCTGTTGTCAGAGTTTATGATTTTCTCCAGCTTGATTTGTCAACACATGAATGGAACTGAAGGCTATGGAGAGTAGGAATAATCAAAAATTGAGATTTTCCATGACATTTATAGTATAGAAGAGCAAGAGACTCATGGGTAGAAAAGAGTATGGAGTTGAACTAGTTCCCCAATGATCTATATGGGGGAGGAAGGAGAGTTTAGCTAGTGTTTTGGTGATGGCTTGGGAAGGAATTGAGAATTGGAAGCAGTGAATATCATGGAAAAGATGAATAGAAAGAATACGGAAAGCTTCAATGATAAAAATTATAATCAGATAAAAGAATATCAGAGCTAATAAACATGGAAGTAAATCACATGATTAATGGCAAGCAAGATATATATATATATATATATATATATATGCAGCTGAGGGCTTATGGAAGTGTGGGCCATAGAAACTGAATAGTATGAGGAAATGAGAAGTTAGAGTAGCTGAGTCAGTATTAATATGCATGTTGATATCTCCTAATATGAAGCAAGAGTAGAGGTAGAGAAAGACTCTAAAGTCATTGAACATATTGAAGTATCTGGGTGAGCAGTAATTAATAGCTATAAGGAACTTGAGTCAATGATCTATTTGAATAGATTGAACTTTAAAGGGGAAAAGATGACTGAATGATGTGTAAAAGTTGGAAGACCTTGTACCCCCTGAAACTACATTATCCAAACTCCCTTTTGCCATACTCATAATTCCTTAAGCTCTGTGTATTGTGCCTTTTCATGGGCTGTATTTAAATTGGGTTTGCATGGCCCTTCTTCTTGGCATGGGATTAGGTGTGATGGGCTGTTCTGGGGTGTGCTAAGAGAGGTTTATGGCCATGTGGGGTGAGTAGAGTCTATTTCCCCACATTTCTCTAGCTATCTAATTTTATACTAATAAATCCTTATAAATATCAAACTTTGGAGGCATTGAATATTAATTTTAGAGCTTACAGATGGTACTAGTAGGACAGTATGGAAGTGCCAATGGAATGAAGGAGGATTCCAATATACTCAACCAGTAGGTCTAAGTTGGGGAAAACTATGCTGGAGCTCATAAACATCTTAAAATTTATTGTTAAAATTCTTAAAATCAGTGTGAGCATTACATCATTGTTGTTGATTGTCTAGATTTAATAAAATAATGGAAAAAGAATAATGTAAGTTAAGCTTAAATTTATAATATGGGTATGTTTTCATAAGTTATTAAATATTTATTAGCAGATCTGTGGATTGAGTGAAAGTTCAACTAGCACTTCAAAGATTATTGAGGTATGACACGCTGTTAGGATAAAGCCAGGCCTTAGTAAGACTCAGAAGATGGAGGGGAGAAGAGAAAAAAAGGCGTAATATGAAAATAAGTTGTTAGTTATGAAAAGATGTGTGAGAAAGTAGATGGGAAGGGTTGGGTAGTTCTAGAGTGGGGAATTTAGGGTGAACTTAAGGTAGATGAGAGTAAGAAAGCTGGCACTCTGTGTGGAAGGGAGATTGTACAATAACAGCTAGAAGGTCTGAATCATTGGGGTTTGGAGCAGTAGAATGGAGAAAGATGATGATTCCTGCAAAGGAATAAGTACAAGTGTATATCAAGTACTATAAAGGTATCTAGAAGGCAAATGCTTAGAATTTCTGAGATCCTCTTCTGAAGTTCAATGTCATGGCAAGTGAAGATCAAATGAATGCTCTGAGCCCTAGGATAGTCACCTCAAAACAGGAAGAATAAAAGGAGTAGGTATGGCTTAAGAAAATCCAGAAAAGATGCAGGAGTGAGCAATTCAAATTCTAAAAAGGGAAAACAAAACCCTAGAGAATTCCCTTTAATAAAAATAGAGGCCACCAATAAGCAACTTAGATATAAGAGTTGACTCAAAACTTCCTAGGAAATCTAAGAAGCAGAGAAGCCAACTTAAGTATCCTTAGAAAGCTAATTAGATAGAAATGATACTTAAATCCATGGAAGTGATAAGATAATTAAGAGAAAATATTGAGAATGAAGAACAGAAACACCAAGACAGAGATCGAAGGTATAGATGATGACCCAGGGAAGGAGACTGAAAAGGATCTGTCAGGAAAATAACTATTACAAACCAGTGTCATGAAAACCTAGGGAGGAGAAAACAAACAGAAAGAGGGAATCATCAGCAGTGGGAATTGTTGCAGAGAGTTCAAGACGGATGAGGGCTATGAAAAGACTACTAGACTTGGTAATAAAGAAATAAAGAGTTTGATACTAACCTGAAGAAAGCAATTATGATCAAGTGGTATGCATAGAACTAGGCTGCCAGAGTAGAAGTGAAGGTAAAGAGAATCTATAAATGTATCTAAGATTGTAGAGTTATTGATTTAAAACTACAAGTTTCTATAGAGATCATGTTTTCTAACACCCTTCTATTCAAATGAGCAAGGAAGACATAGAGAGTTTATGTGACTTGCCCATGTTCACTTGGTAATAAGTAACAGAGCCTGGATTAGAATTTAGATCCTCTGAATCTTGCCTTCCTTCTGTGTAAATGGAATTAGCTCACTCTCATTCATTCTTTAGACTTTAGCCACCAGAAATTATGTCACCCCACCCGACTAAGAATTAAGTGGGGTGGGGGAGGTCTGTGACCCACATGTGATAATAAGTGACAAATCAAAAACAAGTGACTGCCCCCTGGGCAGTCCAAAACAGTGTTGAAGCTGCCATTTGTCCACATGAAACTGGAGGTGGACACAGGAAGTGATGAAAGATGCTATCTTTTAAATATGATGGTAACTTTCTGTGGAGGGCAGTTGGTGCTTGGAACTTGGCATTGGAGGACCTCAGGTGAGACCTCCGACTACTTCCCTATGAGTTGTCACGTTACCAAGTTAGGCTGACTCTCTTTCCTTTTTCCTTTGGTGTTTCTGGAGGCTCTAGCCTCAAGGAGGCCTCTTTTCTTAGAGGAGGCCTTGTGGCTAGAAGCCTTGTTTAATTAACCTCTGTGCCCCTCTGCTGGGGCCTCTGAAGCCTCCCTGGTCAGAGCCTCTGGTCGGGGCCAGAGTTTCTCTCTCTCATTTTCCCTATCATCAACTTTTCTAAGTGTCAATAAACCACCATAAAAGTCATCCTGACTTGGGTCTTTTATTTTGAAATTGAGTTAATCAATTTCTGGAGACCAAAACTTAAATATCTAGTCCAACCATAATAATTCCCATTTTTATCCCTTACACTTCCATTGTTCTTTACTATCTTAGGAATTTGACTATGAAAGAGAAGAAAGATAAAGGGTGATAACTCGAAGGATTGTTATAGTCAGTTAAAGGTTTTGTGTCATTTTAAGTTATTTAATTTTTTTATGGCTAGCAGAAATTTGAGATTGTTTGAAAATAATAATGAAGAAGCTGGCAGATACAATGGAGTTGAAAATCAGGGAGAGGGGAAAAATCTAAGCATCAAGTCACCAGATGACGAGACAGAATGAGATCAAAGTCTCAGTTAGAGTAATTGGCATTGTTTTAAAGATAGTGTCCACTTTTACCAGAGGTTAGAGCAAAGGAAAATGAGTGGCAAATTCAGTTGAATAGAATTAAAATGTGGAATGGTAGAAGACAGGGAACTGTAGGACAGAATGGTCTCAATTTATACAGTGAAATATATGATAAAGCCCTTTACTAAGACAGAGTGGTGACGAAGATGTTAAAATAGAGAACATTGCAAACAGCAGCTCTATCATTAAAATTAGATAATTGGTCAGGGAAAAGTAACAGGGTGGACATGAAGCAGTGAGAGCCCAGTTAATAGAGTGTATAACATAAATCTGTAGTGGACCCAGTTAATATAAGTTGTACTTGTCTGACTTTCTTCATAATATTTAGAAGTAGTGGGAAAAAAATAGATGGTGGGAGTAATTCAGGGTTTGGTTCCAGCCCTATTTCAGTACAGAATAATATCCCTCTTCATGGACTGCACTTAAGGTTTTTGGGGAAGAAAATTGTCTGGTATAAAAGTGGCCAGAATTTTTTTTTTATGAAAAGCTCTTTTTTTTTTTTTGGTACATTTCAAGTTCGATTTGAGTAAATATCATGTACTGCCTGACTTTACTTTCATTCCACCAGGAATATTATCTGATGCTGTCATTCTATGAAAATAACAAATTTATCTACTTGAGCAAATTCACTATTGCCCTCCCTCATGAATTCTATTTATGGGATTCACTGAATCTTTTCTGTTTTTAGTTAGACCTATTTGCCGTTCTTTATTCAAAACACTAAATCTCTTATTTCTATGCCCTTAAACAGGCTGTTATCCATGCCTAGAATGCCCTCCCTCCTCTTACAATACATAGGTTTCTTGAAAACTCAGCTTAAGTATCTCTCTTTTTAGTCCTTTCTTAATACTCTTCCCTTTTCCCATTACTCATCCCAGATTCTAGTTTATTGGCTTATAAAAGGATCATAGATTTGGATTTCAAAGGCATTTTAGAGATCATCAAGTCTACCTATCTCAATTAATAAATAAAACTGAAGCCCATGAAGGTTAAATAACTCACATATGTTCTAATTCTGATGAAAGTTGGCTTTAAGCATTGGCCACTACCCAACATCTTCCCTTTCATCATATTGATTCTTTCATGCCTCCTCACGTGAGACAATTTACCGCAACGTTCTTTCCGTTTCTCTTTTCCCAGGTTATTCCTTTTTCTTATCCCTTGATTTTAAAAATAACATCCCATTATTTTCAGCTATAATCTTTTGCTTTTCCTTTTCAATCTGGTCTATCTGGATCCTCAGGGCTTCCAGCTGGTCATTTGTGGTCTTCAATTTGCTTATCATTTCATTTGATTTCTGAGCCTCACTTTCCAATTGTGAAATTCTGCCTTTTAAACTGTTATTTTCTTGCCAGATCTCTTCCATCTTACTCACAATTTCAGATTGAACTCTTCAAGAGCTTGTGACCAATTTTCATTTGTTTGGGAAGTTTGGATGTCTTTAATTGTTTGTCCTCCTCTGTTTTCTGGGTTTTGTTCTGTGCAGAAGTTATCAAGTGTTATAGCTTTTTTCTTGGCCTTCTTATTGTTTATTTCTTGGGGCTTGCTTGGCATCATTATGCTTTCTGAGCCATTAGTCTGAGTAAGGCAAGCTGACTCTCTTTGTATAGAGTTAGGTAGCAGTTTTTGCCTGAGGCTACTTTGCTAGTCTCCTGGCTTCCACTGTCTACTATGCCTCTGTTGTCCATGGCCACTCTTAGCCTCACTCCCGCACCCAAGGTCTGCACTCCTCAGCCTCCTGGGGTCTCTGGTCTAGCTGTTTTCAGGGTCAAGCCCCCGTGGTCCTAGCTGGCTGCTGACAGCCTGGAAATCAGTCCACTCTTGCTCCTCCACCTGAGGTTTTCCCCTGAGTCTGAGTGTGCTGCCACTGCCTCTCTCAGCCCCACTCGCTTGTCCAAGGTCTGTGCTCTCCAGCCTCCTGGGGTCTCTGGTCTTACTGCTCTCAGGGGCAAGCTCCTAGTGGTGCCAGCTAGCTGCCTAGGGGCTAGACTTTGTGCCCCCACTTACTCTAACTCTGGAGCACAGCCTCTGACTCTGGTACTGTGGGTGGGGTGGAAGAGGGTTGATCTGCTAGCATTTTGATGGGAGTTATTCCCCTTTGATACATACCTTTGATACTGAGCCCTATTGTGGGGGTCCCTTCTCTCATCCAGATTTGGTTTTTTGTCCTTTAGAGGTATGCTGATGGTCAGTAGTGAAGAGAGTTATAGCACCCTGCTTCTACTCTGCAGCCCTCTTAACCCAGAAGTCTCCATCCCATTATTTTCAAATTACTCCCTGTACTCTTTATATGCTCCTATTTGTTTCCCTAATAATGATAAAGGTCTTAAGTATATTCAGTACTTGAAATATTCTAAATACTTCAAGTATATTAGGTAATTCTAGTATCATAGATATCTTAAGAATCTTAATTATCTTCTGACTAGTAATATAATCAGTTTAACTCCACTGTTTCTCTTGATTACATTAAAGTATCTTAAATAACACTTATACCATAAGCATCTAAGTATTCAAGCTATCAGTTTTCCTTACAAGGAAATTAATCACATTTGGTGTCTTAAGTATCTTAAATATCTCTTAGGTCATAAGTATCTTAAGTATTTGAGTTATCCCTTTTCCATGCAAGAAAAATAAATGTTTAACAATTTAAATATCATTTCCCTTGATTATTTTAAGTATACTAGGTATTGTAGATATCTTTTGCACTCTATAAAACTTAAGTACCCTAGTTATGATTTTCCTACTCAGGGATGTGATTGGTTTGACCTCACTGATTCCTTTATTTTTGTTATTTACCTTTTTATTCTTCTGTTTGTTTAATTTGATTATCATATTTTATTTTCAGCTCTGACCTTTTCATCAGGAATGCCTAGAATTCCTGCATTTAATTAAATGTCCATTTCTTCCCTTGGAGTATTATGCTCAATTTTGCTGGATAGATGATTTTTGGTTGTAGGTGATCTTTTGATTTGTGAAATATCATGTCAGTCATGTCTTCTGATCCTTTGATGTAGAAGCTGCTCAAATGTGTTGTCCTGACTCTGATTTCACAATATTTGATTTTTTTCTAGCTAATTGTAGTATTTTCATTTTGGCTTGGGAGCTTAGGAATTTTGCTATAATATTTCTGGTTTTTTTTAAATTTGTGATTTCTTTCAAGAGGTGATCAATATGTTCTTTCAATGTCTATTTCCCCCTTTTGTTCAAGAACATCAGGGAAGTTTTCTCTGATAATTTCTTAGAATATGGTGTTCAAGTTCTATTTTGATCCTGACTTGCAAACAATCCAATGATCTTAGATCTATTTTCTAGTCATCAGTTTTTCCAGTAAGAGATTTAAAATTTTCTTCTATTTTTGCATTCTTTTGAATGTCTTTTATTGTTTCCTGTTGTCTCATGAAATCATTAGATTCCATGTGTTAATTCTAATGTTTAGGAAGGCATTTTCTTCTTTGAGACTTTGCATTTCCTTTCTTAGGAAATTATTTTCCTGTTTAAAGCACTATTTTCCTTTATTTATTTTAGAGAACTATTCCTTCAGATTTTTTTATTCAGTTTTTGACTTTTTTCTGTCATTTTCTTTTCTAATTTTGATTCTAAGTTTCTTTCTTTTAAAAAAAAAACATTACATTCCCTCTTAGAATAAATACTGTATATTGGTTCTAAGGCAGAAGAGTGGTAAGGCTTTGGAAATGGGGGTTAAGTGACTTGCCCAGGGTCACACAGTTAGGGAGTATCTGAGGCCAGATTTGAGCCTAGGACCTCCCATCTCTAGGCCTGGATCTCATTCTACTGAGCTACCCAGCTGCCTCCCTAAGTTTCTTAATAGTATCTTTTCAATCCTTTTTTTTTTGGAACTCTTCCAAGGGTTCATTTTGGGCTTGATATGTTTTCACATTTTCTTTTGAAGTGTCACATGTTTTCATTGTTATATTGCTGTCTTCCAAGTTTGTATTTTGGTCATCTCTTTTGTTGACATATTTTTCTGGTGTCAGGCTTCTTCCCTGTCTTTTGATATTTGTGGGATGTTATTTCCCTTGATTTTGTCCATATGCTAAAACAGCTCCATTCCTAGTGCAAGATTTAAATTAGTATCCAATAACTCCAAGTATTATATTATATTAAGTTTATTAATTATCACATAAAGTAAAAAGAAAATAAGCTAAAAGAAATAGAAGTTCAAACCTAATTATCTAACAAAAATTAGACCATGTGAGTAAGTTCTCCTCTCTGCCCAGAAGTCCACTTCCACAGCTGTGATCAGGGGAAAAAAAGAAAGAGAGGTGGGGTCACACACAAACTTTATCTCAAAAACATAAGGATGTAATGTGAGAAAGAAAGTGGGTTGTTGGGGTTTAGAGATCTGGGAAGCAGATTCTAATTACACAACCTGTAATACAACAACACAAGCCCCCTGCTTGCTGTGATTCCAATGGAAAATGAGCATCTAGAAATCTCCCACCTTCACATGCCTAGTTTCCCCATGGAATCAGTACATATAACCAACTTATGCCTCTAAAGATCTTGAACTAGAGTACATACAATATTGCACTCTCTAAGGGGAAATTACAATGATTTAGGGATAAGAGTGAAATAAAAGAGAAAGAGAACAAAACTAATGATTTCTATGCACAATGACAAAAAGACAATCGGGGCAGTCCCCTTTGGCATAAGAGTTTACATTCAAAATAAATGTGTTGCACCACAGAGTTCTTTGTGGTGGCAAAAAACTGGAAAAGGAGAGTATGCCCTTCGATTGGGGAATGGCTGAACAAATTGTGGTATCTGTTGGTGATGAAATACTATTGTGCTAAAAGGAATAATAAACTGGAGGAATTCCATGTGAACTGGAAAGACCTCCAGGAATTGATGCAGAGCAAAAGGAGCAGAGCCAGAAGAACATTGTCCACAGAGACTGATTACACTGTGGTAAAATCAAATGTAATAGACTTCTGAACTAGCAGCAATGCAATGATATAGGACAATTCTGAGGGATTTATGGAAAAGAACGCTAATACTTTCCTAATGCAATTACCAATAATATGAAAATAGGTCTTGATCTATGACACATGAAGAAACCAGTGGAAATATATGTTGGCTACGTGTGTGTGTATATATGGTGGAGGGGGTGTGGAGGGGAAAGTAAGAACATGAATCATGTAACCATGAAAAAATTTTTCCTAAAAAAATAAAATAAATAATAAATAAAAAAAAATAAATGTGTCCAACCCCCCCCCCACACACACACAGTTTAATCCACTGCATCCCAAAGTTCATTCTGGATCTTTCAGTGCAGTATGTGCTTCATCTCCAAAACATAAGGATGTAAAGTGAGAAAGAAAGCTAGGATTGAGAGTTCTGGGGAGCAGATCCTACTTACACACTAGGGTGCAGGGAGTACTATCCCATGTTTATACTGTACCTGGGACAGCTAGTTAAGTCTCAGACTGAGCACTATGCAGAAGTGGTCCAGTTGGCCTGCTCCGTGGAGCTGTGCAGCTGTTCAGCTCACCTAGTTCAAGTTGAGTTCTGGCCAATACCACCTAAGCTACATCTTACTAGGCTACTTTTCTCCCATTGCTGCTTGTTTTGTATTGTGCTGGTTTCTGCTCCTGCCAGGCTAGACTGAGCTTGATCTGCTCTTTCCATTGCTGCTTATACTGTATCACATCTGAGTTGACTGAGGCTTTTTCAGTGCTCTCTTCTTATACTCCCACGAGATGTCTTCCTTACTGTTTCTCAAGGATGTTCTGGACTGGAGTACTACCCCATCCCTTCTGTTGGTTCTGCTGCTCTGATATTTCTTTTTAGGCTCCCCCCCCCCATTTTGATCATTTGGAGGGTGGTTGGCAGGCTCGGAGTGCTTCTTAGGGATAATTTTTGTTTTATTTTGTAGTGACCATACTTAACATGGTGTCTGGTAAAAAGAAGCTTTTAATAAATCACAACTGAGAGATAGTTAAATGATTAAACAATATATACTATTGTATCCAGTGAAAAATTTGAATCATAATTTCCATGAGCATAATTTTTAAATAACACAAAAAAACAACAAAAAACAACAAAAACCGAAAACCGAAAAAGTGAAACAAAATCTAAACTTTTTCCCTTTATTATCCCAATGTCTAATTCCAAACCTTTCAATGTTTTATTGGTGACATTTTTGTCATTTTTGCAGAGTGAACATTTATCCTACTTGTGATGATTATCAATTATAAATTTTAGGAAACTCAAATTTAAGCAAGTTTGTTCCTTGGAGATGCTTTTTGTTCATTACCCATAATTTCAAAGTTTCTGTCATGATCCTCTATTGTGCTTAGAGTTTTTTTTCTTTAAAGAGCAAGGAAACATTTATGGGAGGATTAGCTGATTTTCTCCCAGTTCTCAGAATTAGTGAATTTTCTTTTACGAAAAGAAAGTAGAAAGTAAGTGATATCCCCAAAGTACATACAAGCATTATTAGCCAACAAAATTGCACTTGCTGAAACAATCCTCACAATCAATATATCAAGGAAGGGAAAGATAAATAGCAACAAACAAGTTTCTTTCAGATTTCCTATAACCATTTAATCATCAAAAATAAGCTGTAGAGGCAGTTCCCAAAGGAGTACTATAGGGAAAATAAAAAAAGAGAAGTTTGTGATACAAATATATTGATCACCAGCAGATTATCAAGACTGAAATATTTAGTGCAGTACTGCCAAGGATAGCAGTAAATCCATTTGTAGATCTAAACATATGCAGCAAAAGTAATTCCTATTCATTCTTAAAATTTTAATTTTTTCATGATAAACGAATACTTTAGCCTCTACCCAGAACGAAATTCTCTAAAACTAACTATTCAATCTCTGGTCTTCTTCACATTCTGACCCTCTAATATGTTTAGTAGTTCTAAATTCCTTAAGTAGGATCAGTCTTATGATCAATTAAATGGCTATCAATACTCTAAAGCACAGTATATGTCTGTAGCAGGGTGATGAACATTCTTCTAAGTGCTTTAGTTCAATGTCTGGTTTTGTGGTTTATTTGAATTTTTGCAGTTTGTTGCAGCCATGACGTAGAGTGAGGTTAAAGAGTAGTTTTATAGCAACAAATTATAGTTGTATTCAAGTCTTATTTACTATAGGGGTATTTTTGTGGATAGTTCTGTGGATCTGTGATTTCAATAGCATGGGTTCTCCTTTATGAGACCATAATTTTTGCATGGTTTTATTTTCATTTTGTGGGATTCTTATCCCATTTTTTTCTAAATACCTCAGAAAAGATCCACCCAACAAGCTAGAAGATGTACCCATGTTTATTCAGGTTATCCATTTTTGTCTTCCATTATCAAAGCCTAAGTAACTTACCTCTTTTTTTAATCCACAAACACTTGACTTTTTTTTGGCATATGTCTTAAAGAAGTTATTGTAGTAAAATGCCATCGCTGTATATCCTCAAGTATATATGCAATTGGGATTTTTCAGAGACATTTGTATTTCATGATTCAAAACTATATATCATTGATTCATAAGAATGCCTGGAAAAATATTTATTTTAATAAAATTATATGAGTCAATGAACAGTTTGAGACCACACTAGAAGCATTATGAATCTTCAAAATGTGACCTGGTCTGATCACCTTCTACTACTCTATTTTAGGACTAACATTGTCCATATGCACCTAGTGTCCATGATATTCGTATTTAATTACTTATTATTTAAATGATTGTCAATTCAATTGTATATCATAATCTGAGTAACATGTATTTTTCATCTACTTTCTTTCCCCAGTGTCAGTGGTTAGATTAACTTCTTTCATATTGTTTTGGATTTCAAAGCAGAGGATTTGTAATGTTTGGTGGTTTAGTATAATTAACAGGATAGCAGGACCATTGATTTATAGCTTGAGGGGAATTTAGAAGCTTTCTATTTCAATCTTTCATTCTAGAGATGAAGAAATAATGATTCAGAGATGTTATATGATTTATTTAAAATTAGAGGTAATAAGTAGCAGAGGTGTACTTCAGACCTTTGTTCTCTGACACCAAATCCAACCTTCTTTCTAATATACAAGGGCATTGGCAAGTAAATGAATTTGGAGAACATTGCACATCATGATCAATACTGGTTTGAATGAATGTTGGAAAGAGTATTTTTCGCATCCTTGGAGAATACCTCAGGTGAACACGTGTCTGTATTTTATATGATGCATGATCATTAAGCACAGAGACGTACATAGACAGGAAGAACTGGTAAATGTTTAACAACTGAATTAAAAAAAATAATAGCAATAGTATGTACAAGAATATTATGTTTGATCTCCATTAGTAACATTTTCTTTCCCACTTTCATTAATATAATCAACAAAACAGTGTATCAAATCCTGGTTTGCAGCATTTGCTGAATCATGAGGTGTAATTGTTCACATTAAAAAATTTTTCCATTTTAGTAACCAATACAAGCTGACTCCACAACATTCTTGCCATTGTCATATTTTTATGGAAGTAGAATACTTCTAATGTGTGCCTTCAAGGATGGATTTTCCTTATTGACTAAAAAGTTTTTAAAAATAGTTACTTAATATTTTTAGTTCAATTATATAACCATAAAGCTATAGCTTACTATAGAAAGTCATTAATAAATCTAGTCTTTTTTTTTCTTTTATTCAGGAGCTTCCTTCTTAGAAATACATATGTATATATGTAATAAATACATGTATATACACATATAGATACATGTAAAATATTTATACATATATCACACATTATAAAGATATATGTGTTTGCAATATGTAGTATAACTACATATATAATACATATATAGTTATGTATATACGTATAATTATATGAACACATATAGTTACATATTATATATATATATATATATATATATATATATAGTTTTACTATGTATATACAAATACATTTATAAAGCAGCCATTTGGATTACTTGTTGCTGGAGTGTTTTGGTTATTTTGTTCAGAAATAAAAACACCATCTGCTCAGTTTTT
>NC_058130.1:563578677-563603775 GCF_016433145.1 Gracilinanus agilis | reverse complement strand
AGTCTGACTCCTGTCTTCCTCTGAAAGAGCAAAGTCACCCCAAAAAAGGAAAAGAAAAGCAGGCAGATTCTTTTAAGAGAAGTATGGAATGTGATTCAATGGATAGTCAAAGAATAATTGCAATGTTAAGAAAACCTGAGTTCTTAAAAAAAACCACAACAATACAATTGATAAACATACAATTGACACCAATCTGGTACCTCCTCACCTAACTGGAGAGTCCCTAGCCAGGATCCCCATTTCCTGAAGAGCCCCAACCATGCTTGTGCTTGCTTCATTCCCAGCTCTCTCTCCCCACCACTTTACCTGCTTAGCAGCCTCGCCCCCAGCTTGATTACCCAAATCCCATCCCCAAACCCCTTTTCCAGCTTCCCTTTATGTGCTGTATTCCTGCAGTAGGATGTAAGCTCCTTGAGAGGAGGAACTGCTTTGTCTGCTTGTATTTGTATAGTATAGTGTCTAGCATGTAAGTGCTTAATAAATCTAGCAACCAAAAAAAAAAAAAAAAGTTTTGTTCTATAAATGAAATGGCTGCCTTTTAAAAATATGTGTGCAGGAGAATTCTGGGAAGATAACAGCTTAGAGGGAGCAAATACTAAAACCTCCACACCATTAAACACTGGATAGAAAACAATGTGCTTTGAGAAGAAAGAGGAACAAGTCTAACAAGGGACAGAGCAGGGGGAACCATACTGCTGCACAACTAAAGAGGTATGCCAAGAAAAAGGCTTCAAACCTTGAATTGTCCAGTCTGAGGATATAGAAGGGGAATCTCAGGACAACTCCCCCATGTGCTGTGAGGAGTCTCTAGCAGCCCCATCTCAGGGCTGGCGGGCACAGCAGCACAGAGAAAGGGCCTTGCTGGCTCCAGACTCTGAGAGTTGAACACAGGCACTGGAGAGGTGACTGGAGGAGAAAAACAGAGAAACACAGCAAAAATGCCTGGAAGAAGGTGGCTTAGAGAGAGCCAAACCTCAGACCTCAGACCACTTGGCTTCCTCACAGCAAGATAGAGAACAATTGGCTTCAAGAGGAAAGAAAACCAGATCAAACACAAGGACAGCACAGAGGGACCCTACTGATGGACAGCTCAGCTCAGCAAAAAAATGCTCCTTTTTGTCCCCCCCCTACAGGTTTTTTTGTTTGTTTTTTTGTTTTTTTTCTCTTCTTGATGTTTTAGCCTAAGGGCAGATTAAGAAATAAAAAACTAATCCAACCAATACAGGCTAAATACCAACAATTGGAAAGACCAGAAGACTTCAGAGGGTAGAGAAAGTAACTACAAATCTCCATTGCCAGCTTGGGGAAGATCTTTCATCAAAGATAATAAAATACATCTGCTCAAACTAACAGAACAAAAAAGGAAAAAAAAATATGATTAAACCACAGAAAAAGAGAAAAGAAATAACAATTGTCAGCTTCTTTCAAGGAAGTGAAAAGAGAGCAAATGGGATAGAAATAGAAGAAGAGGAAGAAGTTCCAGCGAATTGGACACAGGCTTTGGAAGATCTCAAAATTCAATTAACTCAAGAACTTCAGGAACTCAAAAAGCAATCAAGAGAGGCAAAAGAGGCTGAAGATAATTTGAAAAAGGAAATACATGGACTAAAACAAGAAAATAAAGTATTAAAAGCCAGAACTGGCCAGCTTGAAACTAGAAGCAAATGACTTCACAAAAGCAGCAAGAATATATTAAACAAAATTTAAAAAATAAAAAATTTGAGGAGAATATGAAAGACCTCATTGATTCAACCAAAGATCTGGAGAACAGATCTCAAAGAGACAATTTAAGAATTATTGGTTTACCAGAACATCATGATAAAAGAAAAAGTTTAAACATCATCCTACAAGAAGAGTCAACTGTCCTGACATTCTTGAACAAGAGGGAAAGGTTGAAATTGAAAGAATCCACAGATCACCTCCTACATTTAATTCACAACTGACAACTTCCAGGAATGTTATAGCCAAATTCAAAAACTACCAGACCAAAGAAAAAATATTACAAGCTGCTAAAAAGAAGTCATTCAGATATCAGGGAACCACAGTTAGGATAACACAGGATCTGGCTGCATCTACATTGAAGGCCTGGAAGGCAAGGAACACAATATTCCGGAAAGCAAGAGACCTGGGTCTACAACGAAGAATCAATTATCCAGCAAAACTGATTATATTTTTGCAGGGGAAAGTATGGTCATTCAATAAAATTGAGGGCTTCTAAGCATTCATAAAGAAAAAAAAATGGACTTAAACAGAGAGTTTGCTGCCCAAACCCAGAACTCAAGAGAATAACCATAAGGCAATTAAGAGAATCACCATAAGTATTTAAGAGAATGGGGGAGGGGAAAATCTTTTCTTTAAGGGACCCAATAAGTTCAATATCAATTTGTGTCCCAAGAAGAAAAGAAAATATTGGTAAATATTAAAAAGTATTATTACCAACAGGGTAACTAGAAGAATTTTACATAGAGGAACAGTGACAAACTATATAGGATGAAATGTCAAGTGATTTTATATATACATACATATATATATATATGTATGTATAAATATATACAAAACTAGAGGGGGAAAATAAGGAAATATTAACAAAAATGGGAAAACAAACAAAATTGAGTAAATTTATATTCCATAAAGAAGTGCATGGGGCCAAAAGGGAAGAATAACAATACACTGTAAGGGTAAAACAGTTAACGAAAGGAAATATTTAATACTTAAGTGCATTGAAATCAACTTAAAGAGGGAAGAAGAATCATATCCACGAGGGCAGAGAATTAATTCATTCCCTATAGAGAAGTAGAAAGGTAACAAAAGGACTGGTAGAGAGGGAAGTAACACTAGGAAAGGAGAGGGCTGGGGCGGAGTAGCATAAAAAGATCCTAAAAAAAAAAATAAGAGGTGAATAAGAAGGGAGAAGGGAGAAAGGGAAGTACAATAAAGGAAGGGATTAGGGGAACTGATTAAAAATAAAACACCTGTATTGAAGGAAATAGTGAAAGAAGAAAGGACAGGACAAGGTGAGACAATCAAAATGTCTGGGAATACACAGATGATAATTATAACTCTGAATGTGAATGGGATGAACTCGCCCATAAAATGGAAGCAAATAGCGGAGCAGATTAGAAACCAAAATCCTACCATATGTTGTCTACAAGAAACATACATGAGCCAGACAGACATACATAGAGTGAAAATGAGAGGAAAGAACAAAATCTATTGGGCTTCAAATGAGAAAAAGAAGGCAGAGTTTGCCATCATTATCTCTGACAGAGCCAAAGTAAAAATAGATGAGGTTAAAAGAGATAGGGAAGGTAACTACATCCTAATAAAAGGCAGTATAAACAATGAGAAATATCAGTACTCAATATATATGCACCAAATGGTATAGCTTCCAAATTTCTAAAGGAGAAGCTAGTGGAGCTCAAGGATGAAATAGTTAGCAAAACCATACTAGTAGCACATGAGAAAGTGTTATAAATATCCAATAATTAGAGAAATGCAAATCAAACCAACTCTGAGGTACCATCTCACACCTAGCAGATTGGCTAAAATGAGAGGAGAGTAATGAATGTTCAAGGGGAGGTGGCAAAATTGGGACATAAATGCATTGCTGGTGGAGTTGTGAACTGATCCAACCATTCTGTAGGGCGATTTTGAAGTATGCCCAAAAACCTCTAAAGGACTACCTGCCCTTCGATCCAGCTATGGCATTGCTGGGTTTGTACCCCAAAGAGATCATAGATAATCAGATTTGTACAAAAATATTCATAGCCACGCTTTTTGTGGTGGTAAAAAACTGGAAAACAAGGGTATGCCCTTCAATTGGGGAATGGCTGAACAAATTGTGGTATATGCGGGTGATGGAATACTATTGTGCTTAAAGGAATAATAAACTGAAGGAATTCCATGTGAACTGGAAAGACCTCCAGGAACTGATGCAGAGTGAAAGGAGCAGAGCCAGAAGAACATTGTACACAGAGACTCATACACTGTGGTACAATCGAATGTCATGGATTTCTGTACTAGCAGTAATGCAATGACCCAGGACAATTCTGAGGGATATATGGAAAATAAAGCTACCCACATTAAGAGGAAGAACTACAGGAGAGGAAACACAGAAGAAAAACAACTGCTTGAACACATGGGTTGATGCAGACATGATTGGGGATGCAGACTTAAAAGGACAACATCAATGCAACTACCAATAATATGGAAATAGGTCTTGATAGATAACACATGTTAATACCAGTGGAAATGTCCATCAGCTATGGTGGAGGGGGTGTAAATGAGGAGTGAAGGGGAAAGTAAGATCATGAGGCATGTAACCATGGATATTTTTTCTAAAAAATAAAAAAAATTAATTAAAAATATTTGTGCATGCATGTGTATGATTTATTTATTTTTAACATTGGTTAAATTTTTGTTTCCCCATTCCTCATCCTTCCTCCTACCTCTCTCTTACCTACTATTTTTTCTGAACTATATCAATTATATATGTGAAATCTTGCAAAAGTATTCCATGTTGACCATAACACTCACAACATGAAGAAAAACAAAAAGAAAGTAAAAAAAATAATTATACTTCAATTTGCAATCAGTATCTGTCAGCTATCTCTGGGAATGGATAGCATTTTATCATCATGAGTACTTTAGAATTATCTTGAATCATGTATTGATCTGAGCAGCTAAGACTTTTGCTGATGATTATCATTTCAATATTGCTGTTAACATGTATAATTATGTCATATGGTTCTGCTCATTTCATTCTGTATCAGTTAATATAGATCTTCCCATTTTTTTCTGAAATCACATCCCTTAATATTTCTTATAGTATAATATTATTCTACCACATTCATTTGCTACATATTTTTAGTCACAAAAAGAGCTAATATAAATATTTTTGTTCATATAAGTTTTTTTCTTTCTTCTTTGATTTCCTTGGGTTACAGACCTACTATGCTGGGTCAAAGGGTTCTGGAGCCCTTTGGGTATAGTTTCAAATTTTTGCCAGAATGGTTGGACCAATTCACTACCTAACCTGCAGTTCATTATCAAATCTATTTTCCCTCATTCTTTCAGCATTTGTAATTTTTAATAAGTGTGAGGTATTAGTTTAGAATTGTTTATATTTGAATCATTTGAGTTGTAAAGCATTTTTCCTATTCCTTCACCATTATCAACTGTAGAATTTTCCTTATCTTTACAAATTTGCTTCAGTTCCCTATATTGAGAGACAGTCTTTATCAGAGAAACTTGCTACATATTACTTCATTTTGATTCTTTAAACAAAATATCATTTCCCTGACTATTTATATCAGTTAGGTCTATTTTTGCTTTTTCAGTTTTGACTGAGTTCCTGATTGCTACCCTTGTCTTTGATATGTTAGGTAAAGTATAATAAATTCTACTCTAGACTTTTATTTTAACTCTTTCTGTGTGTCTTTCTGTTTTCCATGTCTCTTAAATAACTATATTGCTGGATTTTAGTTTCTAATTCATTTTGCTACCCACTTATGCTTTATAGTTGAGCACATTCAAATCACATTCAGTTTTGATGACTAAATATTTTCCTCCAATCCATTTCCTCGTGTTTATTCTTCTCTGTTCCTTTTTTATTCTTTCTCTCTTTGAAAGTTTATTCTTCTTCGGACCACAACCTCCTTTTGTCCACCCTTCCTTTTGTTACATTTTCTCATTTCTCTTTTCCCTGTATCCTCTTATTTCCCTGTTCATTAAGGTAAATTTATATACCCAATTCCCTCAGTATCTCTATTTTATCTCTTTAAAACAATTCTGATGGGAATGAAGATCAAACATTGCCTCCCTTGTTTTCTGAACTATTGTTGAAACTCTTCCTTACATACCTATTTTATGTGAAATTTTGTTTCTACACTCTTTATCTCCTTTCCCCTTTCTCCTTTTTTCACACCATTTTTTTACAGATTATCTCAATATAATTGACTCACACATATATCTACTGTCTAGGTAGATTCCTTCTAAATGCCCTAATACTGACAAAGATTTTGGGGTTTTCAGGTACTATCTCCCAAAATAGGAATGTAATAAAGGAATATAAATTGTATAATCTTATTGAGTCCCTCATCATTTTTCTTTTATATTTATCTTTTTTATAATTCATTTGAGGTCTGTGTCTGAAAAATCAAAATTTCTATTCAGCTCTGGTCTTTTTTACTAGAAATATGTTCTCTATTTTATTAACTATCAATTTCCCCCACCTCCAAAAGATTATATTCAGTTTTTCTGGGTGGGTAATTAATAGTTGTAATCCTATGTTCTTAGCCTTCGAGAATAACACATTCCAAGTCCTTTCCTCCTTTAACATGGAAGCTACTGATTATTTTGTGTGTGACCTAATGCTCTGTGATATTTAAATTGTTTCTTTCTGGATGCTAACAACATTTTCTTTCTGACATAAGAGTTCTGGCATTTAAATATAATATTCTAGGAATTATCATTTTTGAATCATTTTAAGGAATTGAGCAGTGGATTTTTTCAATTATTGTTTTACTCTATGGATCCTAAGATATAAAGGTAGTTTTCATTTATAAATTCTTGAAATATGATTACTATGTTATTTCTTTATCAAGAGAAATTTAAAACTATCTCTCCTCAATCTAATTTGAAGGCAAATTGCCAAGAGATATTTATATTTTTTCTACTTTTTCATTATTTTTACTTTTTTGTTGTTATTTCTTAGTGTCTCATATAGTTATTACCCTTTTCTTATCTAATTATTTTCCTCAATGAATTTTTATACCTCTTTTTTCCTTTTGAGTTCTTTTTTTCAGTGATTTTTTTTGCCTCATTTACCATTAGGCTAATTATGTTTTTAAGATGTTCTTTTCTTCAATAATGTTTTGTTTTTCTCTTACTAAGCTGTTATTTATTTTATTTTATTTTTCTCAGATTACATGTTAATATGGTTTATAATAATTGTATTCTGGTATTTTGCTATCCATGTTCTCTCTTTCCCACCCTTTTATTTTTCCTCTCCACAAGATGGCAGATAATATGATGTGGGTGGTGCACATGTTATCATATAATACATATATCCATGTTCATCATTATGAGAAAGAAGACATGTATTGCTTATATTAGAGAAAACTTTATGGGGAAAATAAAATGAGGGATGATATGTACCGACATGCATTCTGATGTTAATTCTCTTTTCATAATATTTTTTGTATCACTCTCATTTCTTCCCCCTCCCATTTTCCTTCCTCTACTCCTTGTCTCTTAATTTATTTCTTCAAGGAATTCTTTTTGAGGTTGTATACAGTTAATATCTTCCTTAGTGACTTTTCTTGTATCTGTTTTCATATTATTTAAACTGTTCTGAGTTTATGTTTTGGTATCCTTGGTCATCATGGTAACTTCACATAGTTAAGTTCTTTTTCTTTGTATTTTCTCATTTTCCCAGCTAATTTCTTGACTTTGAACTTTATGTTGAAGTGGGACTCTGGTCATCCAAGTATGGGGAGGTACAGTTACAAGATTTGGGGTGTTTTTATTTTTTTTCTTATTTTCACTTGCTGTTTTTCATTTTTGTTTTTTGTTTGTTTGTTTGTTTGTTTTTTCAGAACTAGTTCTGAGGACCTGCAAATTTTTAGCACATCCATAGTGGTATGATCCCAGGTGAGAGTGATCACTGTACTCCTGGTTTGAGCTCCAGTCGTTAGCCAGGAAGAGCCCTTCTTCCTCTCCAGTAACAATACTCATGTTCCTCTTTAGAACTGTGACCAGGTTTTCTGCTCTCCTACCAGTGCTAGTATTCCTCTCTTCCTTGAATCTGCAACCAGGGCCTCTATTCTCTTGTCACTGACCAGTAATGCCCCCTCCACCCTGTAACTGGGACCTAGAACTGCATATGGGTAATAGAAGTGTCAGTTGGTATTAAATACACCCAGGGCCAACAAATGATCTCTTAAAATACCTGCCTCATCAGTTCTTCTACCCATTTTACCCATTTGCTGTCCTGTCTCTGGACTGAGAAGTTGCTCCTGAAGTTGCTGCTGCTATTACTATCTTAACCACCTCTAATAAATGCCATTTGTGCTGAAGCCTTCCACATTCTGGGCTGGCCCACCATGATATCACAGACCTTCCTTACAAACCTCCTAAGTTGTGTTAGGTAGAAAAAATATCTTACTCTAACTTTTGTTGGGTCTGGCTCTCCATAATTCAATTTGTTGTCATTTGAAAGTTATTTGAAAGGAGATATTGGGAGAGTTCAGCTGTGTTGCTGCTTCTCCTTTGCCACATTTTTTTTGGTTTTGTTCCAATCCTTGTAACATACCTAAAAAAATTTATTTTTCTCTACATTAAATATGCTTAATCTCCTAACATAGTTTTCTCAAGAATAAGATTCAGAATAGCATGAATTTTAAAGTCCTTGCCCTGTAATAAAGAAGACCTGAGTTAGAATCTTATCCTAATACTTGCTAGTTGCATGACCTGGAACCACGTATTCAATATATTTTTCCTTCACTTTTTTCTTGGTCAAATAAGGCTATAATTCCAAACCCTGCAGTGTTAATATATCTCAAATGAGAAAATATATGTGAAGGGTTTAGGTGATATATAGATGTCAATTATAAATCTTATCACACCTTAGTAACTAATATGTAACAGTAAAAATGCCAATTTTGTAGGAGATAATGATAAATTCAAGCCTATGATATTATTTAAAAGTCTCAAATTCTTATTGCTATTATGAACACACACACACATTATACGATATGCACTCTCCCAGAAGACACTAATTAACTACATGTTATTTTTCCAAAGGATTTATGTGAAAAATACTTTTTTCAAATGCAAAGGGTAGTGTACTTTAATCTAGCCTTCAGCTAAGCTATCCTTGCCTTTCAAGATAATTGTCTTCTTCTATGATATATCCTGGCCTCCAATCCAGCACATAAAACAACTGGCAATCATATAGCTGATCCAAAAAGCCTCTAATGTCAAAAGGATAGAGCCTAAAACAAATCCATCATGGGAGTGTGCTTATTTTCCAATATTCTATCTTGTCATTTGGAATGAATGTGTCCATAGGAAACTGACATCTCACTGAACTTGAAGTTCTCCTTAAAATGCTGGAATTAGAATTCAGGTAAATGCCAGCTAGGAACATGCATATACAGAGACTTCTTTCAGACCTGAAGATGCATGTAGAGAAATGCAAGTTTTAAAAAACAAAAAGCACACATATCCATCTGCTTCTTATCCATTAAGATAAAGAGATGAGGTGACTGACATGGCCATTCTTCTTTCAATAATCTTTGGAGGCTTGTGAAAAGAGTGAATATATGAGTAGGGCTGAGTATAGCCCAAAATGTGAAGGAAAGGAAGGCAGCATTCTACACTGAGCCAGGTTATAATAGTAGTTAGGATGCTGAATTACCGTGGATTCAGGAGGCCCTGAGTTCAAATCCTCGGACATTCCCTAGATATGTGACCTTGACCAAGTAATTAACCTCTATATGCTTAGGAGGCAGCCAGTGAATAAAGTTCTGGGCCTGGAGTCAAAAAGATGTCAGTTCAAACCCAGCCTCAGATACTTCCTAGATCTCTGATCCTGGGCAAGTCACTTAACCTTTGATTGTCTAACAAAAAGGATCCACTGAATTTTCTATAGAAAGAAGTGGCAAACCACTTCATTTACCTTGCCAAAAAAACCCTCATAATAGCTTTGGTCCATGGGATCATGAAGAGTCTGGCATGACTGAAACACTGCATAATAACAAGAATTTCCTGAGTTAGAAAGTAATCAATGGATTAAGTAGCAAATCCCAAATGCATTAATGAGGACCTTACATAGTACATCTACATATAAAGTACATATTATATAATATACATATAATATGCAAATATATATACATTTATGCATATATGTCTATCTATATGCACACTTATAAATGGGCTAACAAATAACAATTAAAATAAAACTAAAATTGTTTTCATAATATTTCATGATAATTAAAAACATGGTATTTAATACCAAAAGTACTAAATTTGTTTAGTAACTAAATTGAAAATTATTTCTCTCTATAAAATATATTATTCATTCAATTTCTATCAATTCATTCCCAATCTGAATTCATGTGCTTAAATTTAGTCCTTAGTTCACTTCAGAGGGAATGTGACATGATGAATGATGAACTGGCATCAGAGTCAGGAAGACATTGGTTCAAGACTTACTCCTGACATATACTGGCCATTTGACCTGAGGAAAGTAACTCAGCCTTCCAGTGCTCTCAGGCCTATAGTCTAGGTCAGTGATGGAGAACCTTTTAGAGACTTCCTGTGGTGACCCACCCTCTGTCCCACCAGAGACCTCCTGCCATGTTCTACCTCTCCCAGAAAGAGTTCCCCATACACTCTTCCCCCCTTATCCCACACACTACCCATTGGGCTCCTGGACAGAGGGGTAGAGAAGGTGAGGAATGTACTCAGCACTCCTAGAGAGAAGGAGGGGAGTAACCTGATCTCTCTGCTCCCCTCCCAATCTGCATGCCCTCTTTGGCATGTGTGCCATAGGTTTGCCATCATGGGTCTAGCTCAGTGATGGGCAAAATATGGCATGGATCTGGCCCACAGGGAATAGTTTGCCCATCACTGGTCTAGGTGATTCCTTTACAGTATAAGTTGTAGAGAAGTGATCTACTTGCATTAGTAAAGGCAGTTTCTTCATTTGTGAGTTACCTATGCAAGTGAAATTTACTCCTTATCCACAATATTTCATGGGTCTTTCTAAATTTCTATTACATTGACTTTTTCTTAAATGAATTCCAGTAACCAATTATATCTTCACAGTGCTATTTAACCATTTCCAATTACTAGACATTGGCTTTCTATCCAATTCTCGTTGCTGTCGTTTTTAAAAGAAATTTGTACTGGTGGAGTAAAGATGGTTGCTCAGGAGAAGCATAAGCTTAAACCTCTGACAGTCCTTCCATAGCAATCTTTTAAAAGCACTTCAAAAAAGACAGAAATCCAAAACCAATAATAAGATGGAGCCACACGACTCTCCTGCTGAACACAACTTGAAAGGTAGGCAGAGAGAGTTGATTTCCATCGTTTAAGGGAGAGACCTTACACCCCTCCCCCACCTACTGCACTGAGACCTGAGATAATTAGACCTGGGTTAATTGTGGGATTCTGGAGGTTTGGGGGTGGGAACAGGACTGCAACTGCAACCGATTACCTCAGATCCACCACATGAGGACCAAGCTCTGAGAGCAACTGACAAGAAGGAACTTGGTGGGGAAGGGGGGACATCTGGTTGGGCACCTTTGACCTCTGTGGCAGCAGGCTGCAAGGGAAATTAGGTCTCAGGGCAGACTAACACAACACAACTCTTCTAAACCAGTATGCCAGTAGAGGAGAGAGAAAACTAGAGTCTCTCTAAGGCAGAGGAGCTCAAATACCCTGTTCCAGAAAACTAGGGGAGAATAAGTTAAAAAAAAAGAAGGGGGCAGCAATCGAAAGCTTCTATGGGAAAAAAGACCAAAGAACAGAACCAAAAGAGGTCGACAAGATCCAAGGAACTTCATCCAAACCCTAAAAAAAAATACAAGGAATTGGACTCGGGCTCTGGAAGAACTCAAAAAGGAATTCAAAAATCAAATGAAACAGGTTGAAGAAAAATGGGAAAAGGAAAACAAAAGTTTAAAAAGCAAACTTCTGGAAATAGAGGTACATGAATTAAAACAAGAAAATTATGTCTTTAAAGCCAGAATTGACCAACTGGAAATTGAGGCAAAAAAGTCAAAGGATGAAAAGTATTATTTAAAAAGAAAAATGGATCAATTGGGAAAAGAAGATCAAAAGGTAATGGGAGAAATTCAGCCTTTAAAAATTAGAACTAGGCAATTAGAAGCTAATGACGTCATGAGACATCAAGAAACAATAAAACAAAATCAAAAGAATGAAAAATAGAAGAAAATATGAACTACCTCATTGAAAAAAATATTCATACTCCCTTGAAAGCCTTTGGACAAATAATTATTCTTTCTATATCTCCTGTTTCTATCTTTCTGTTTTCAATTCTTAGTTTCTGTATCCTTTTAATCTCTCTCTCTCTCTCTAGTTCTCTCTGTGGGTCTCTGTCTCTTTTTTCTTATAATACTTTCAGAGCATATTTCCAACAATGGAAGTATCATCTCTGAAAATGTCCTCCGATCCCATGTGGATTTGGATGGTTACAGCTGATGTAACGTTTTAAGATGATTTTTCTCTCATCTGGCCTAATGTGTCCCTAGGAGGTCCTTAACTAAAGCTTTCCTGTGCTATACTACTAGAATCCAGATTGTCTATAAGGACACAATGATCTTTGAATTGGTCAGAATTCAAAAGGCGAGCATCTCAAAAGGCAGTGGTCACTAGACAAGTAGTTTCACCAGGCCACAAGGGAGCTGAATTTTTAAGAACTCTCTTGGAGGTCAGAGTAACCTTCAAATGATTCTTTCAATATTGCAGTTTCACACATTTCATTTGTTGACAGAATTTTAGAATGTCCTTATTTAGCCAACATTAGGAGGTCAGCTGACAAATCTGTAGGTGGCAAATCCTGGACATTCCTGATTGTATAAGTAAATACCAGGATGTAATTTTCCAATTAGATGAGCTGGATTCTTTTTTGCTCTTTTATTTCAGCAGTAAAAAGTATGAGATAATTATTTAATCATATTAAAAATCCTTACTTTTACCTAGGCAATGAATAATTTAATTAGCAAATATTGATTAAATACCTCTATTTTCCAGGCACTGTTATAGATTTTGGCACTACTATGACAGAAATGAAAGTGTTACTGACTTAAAGGAATTTGCATTCCATTGGAGGAGGCAAGATACACAGGTATTTGTGCATATAATTTTTTGAGGGATTGAAAGGGAAGACATAAGATATTGTTTATGATGTCATCAAAAACCATTTCAAAGAAGTTTGATAAAGCTCTGAATGAAATTAGGGAATGTAAAAAGCAGAGGTAAAGAGAGACTATATTTCAATTGTGGTGGAGATATGTATAAAGGGATGGAATGTTTATTAAATACACATGTTGAATATATTTTTTAAATGGATTCTCTTGCATCAGTGAAAGAATCATACCTGTCAGTCATTCTCTAGTAACAAGCAAAATATATATTTTATGACTATTATCTGCTTTCAATAATTCAATCAACTTTTCTAGGTATTGTAAAAGAATTATTCTGATGCTGCAATAATCATGCCAAATGAGAGTAGATTATATTATAGCACTATAAATATTGAGAAAGTGGGATGGACCATCATGGTGGACTCTGAGGAGTATTATGATTGGACCCAATGGAAATGTTCCCTCCCCCCAGAAGCAAATGGAATACATTCTGTCCTACTCTTTTTATACCCATTTTTGACATGAGAAATAATTTGAGAGGAAAGACCTTTTGACACCATTCAAATTCTAATTTGTTAACAACCATCAATTTTTCATATGTATAAAGGCAACTATTTAGAGAGTGGAACAGAGACAGTCTGTAGAAAATGAAAGTTGCAACCCAAAGAAATTTGTGTAAGCTATAAGAAGAGATTGCAGTAGAAAAAAGATGTTATGCAAATCTGTCTCAAGACTTTCACTTATTTCCTAATATATTTATCTGTAAGCACCTAGTCAGCTTATTTATTTAACAGATCTAATTTAGAAAAAAAGAATAATTATTTAAAATAGTCCCATTTTATTCACTTTATACAAAGGTGACTAATAAGAAGGAAAGGTGAGAGAAAAGGCAGATGTCAATTGATATTGCTTTGTAGGAGGATTTATAGGTGTGAATACAATGCTAATGAAATCCTTGTGAGCTACTAAAAGTGGAATTACTCTTCTTCCCTAAAAACAACAACAAAAAATATAATGAAAAGACTACACATTTAAAAATTCTCTATCCCTATTTCTTTTGTTTCAACCACTGTATAACACTAAAATGAAATAATAAAATATTCCTACCCCCCAAAATGAATATACATTGGTATTATTTGTACTTATTAGCTTTTTGGCATTGTCCACACTATTATCACATGCTTTAATATATTTTTTAAGTTTTATTGATAATTTTTCCTCCCCAACTACATTTTTAGTTTTTCCAAGAGAGTCTTTTATATCATCAATAGGCCATAGCTAAATCTATAGTAGATAATTAAACATCAGATTTCATTTAAGTATAAGTATAATTATTATGAAATTAAATCAAATTTCCTGACTCCCTTCTTGAACCCTGAAAAATTCAAGAGAAAATTGGTTTTAGACAGGAGAAAGTCAAGTCAATCAGTCAGTTAACAAACTATTATCAAATACCTACTTTGTTACTAGTCTTTATTTTATTTCCTCAATGAATATCTAGTATAAGTAATATGTGTTTTCTTTCTCAGGATGAACATGGAAATAGGTATTATGTGATAATATATGTACAATCAGTATCATATTACCTGCTTTCAGCTATGTTAAAATGACAATGTTAGTAGAATAATATAAACTAGCCAAATTAAGAAAAGAGAATAGAATACTGAAACAACTCCATCAGAGAAAAAGAAATTCACGTACCATCAAAGAATTCCCTAAAGAAAAGTTCATAGGGCCATATGGATTCACAAGTGAATTATATCAAATAGTCAAAAAGTAACTAACTGAAATACTACATAAACTATTTGGGGAAAATAGAGAAAAAGAGAATCCTTCAAAACTCCTTTTTATGATGCAAATATTGTATTGAAACATAAACCAAGAAGAGCTAAAACAGAAAAAAAGAAACTGTAGAACAATGTCCCTAATGATTGATGATGCAAAAATTTAAATAAAAAGTAAATAAAATACTAGCAAGTAGAATACAACATTATATTGCAGGATTTATATATCAGGACCAGGTCAGTTTTATACCAGGAATTCAGGAATGGTTCAATATTAGATTGTCAGCATAAATGACTATGTCAGTAACAAAAACACAGGAAATCATTTGGTTATTTCAATAGATGCAGAGAAAGCATTTGAAAAAATATAAAACCTATTCCTTAAAAATATTAGCAAATATTAGAATAAATGAAACCTTCCTTCAAGTGATAAATGGCATTTATCTAAAACTATCCACAAGCATTATCTGTAATGGGGATAAACTAAAACCCTTCCCAATAAGATCAGAGGTAAAGCAAAAATGCCCATTATCACCACTATTATTTAATATTGTACTAGAAATGTTAGCTATAGCAATAGGAGCCAGAAAATTAATCAAAAGAATTAGAATAGGTAATGAGAAAGCAAAGTTAATGGCTTTTAAAATAATTTGATGTTATATTTAGAGAACTCCAGAGAATTGACCAAAAATCTAATAAAAATAATTACCAATGTTAGTATCGTTGCAGGATAAAAAATTAAAAAAAACCCACATTACAGCATCAGCATTTCTATTTACCATCACCAAAGTCCAATAAGTGATAGACAAGGAAATTCCATTAAAAAGATTTTAGACAATATAAAATATCTGGGGGGTATACCTAGCAAACAAATCCAAATAGATAAACATAATTATAGAACACTCTTCACACAAATAAACTCAGAGCCACACAACTGGTAAAAACATTAATTACTCATAAGTAGACTGAGCCAATATAAATATAGAAATATAATGACAATTCTATCCAATTAATTATTCTGTTTCATACCAATAAAGTTACTCAAAATTGTTTAACAGAACTAGAGAAAATAACAAATGATTTCATCTGGAAAACATATGAAAGAAGTTGGCCTCACTATACCATATTGTCATATTATAGTTTAAAGTGGTAATAATCAAAACAATTTGATACTGCCTAAGAGAGAGTACTGGATTGATAGAATAGTTGAAGCAATCAACACATAGTATTTAATGCTGATAGCAACTTAGTGTTCTATAAACCAAGATACCAAAACTTTTGGGAAAAATTTTAATATCTGACAAAGAACTGCTGGGAAAACTGGAAAACAGTATAACAGAAACTAGGCATAGACTAACATCTCACTCCATGTACCAGGATAAAGTCAATATGGATATTTGATCTAGAAATAAGGGGTGATACCAAAAACAAATTAGAGGAATATATAAAAACTTACCTATCAGACTTATGGGTAAGGGAAAAATTTATGACTAATCAAGGCATAAAGAACATTGTAAAAATTGAAAAGCAACAATAATAGTAACACCACAACAGCAATAGCAATAACATCTTCATCTTTGTCCAATATTCTAGAGATAATCTTCTGCAAAGCACATTGGAAAAATGTTAGAATTCATTTACCATTGGTAAATTCATTCCTGAACCTCCATTTCGAATAAGGGTCTAGAACAGTCATCCTTTATTCATGCTCTCAAGCCATAATTTTGAACAGTTAAGCAGAATCTATACCTTATACCCATAGTATTATATAATGAGTGTTTCCATGGAAATCAGGAACCATGCATGAAAGAGGAAATTTTTATTTCAGTCATAGGAATTTAGGTGAACTTAAGGTTCTTTCTATTCTCTCATTTTTATCATGACACAGATACATTCAGTTCTAAAATTGAACTTCTTTATATTGTCTTTTCCTCCAAGATGTAATTTTCATTTTCGCAGATTTAAATTTAGAGCTATAGTTTTTTCATGCCTTATATTCTTTGAGAGACAGCCTGGGGCAGCAGAAAGAACAGTAGATTTAGAGCTCAAATCTAATGGGTGCCAAGTTCAAATTCTAGGTTTTATGTGAAATTACATGAATCACTTTTTGTGATTTTGTGATCTAATTCTCATGTGATTTTAAACAAACCACTTCTGTGATTTTGTGACCTATATTTTCATCGGTAAAACTTGGGATCAGACCTAAAATGTAATTTAATGCTATAAATCTCTATGTTTAGGAATGTACTTGATTAAATGACTGCTGATTTTACTTCCAATTTTAAAACTATAACCATAAGATTTTTTTCACATTTTTCATCCCTGTCTATTTCAGATATTTTCAATAAATTTCTACATAATTAGATTATTTTATATGTTCCACCCCACAGCTTTGAACTAACCTGAGACATAACTCTAGTATTCATGAATGAATGAATGAATGAATGAACAAGTAAATAAATAATCACTTGCCTAACTTAGAGCCTTCTCTAAAATTTTCTCAACAGTCTAGAATGAAATTGGCTTCTCAGAGATAATATGTAGCTGCAATTCTCTGCCAGAGAATCTCCGAAGACTAAACAAGCAAGCTTAAAGGAAGAGAGAAGGATGATAAAGTTGGAAACAAAATAAGCCTAAACTCCAAGGCATCTCTCATGGCCAGATGAAGGAGTATCCTCTGCAACATAGCTTAATGATCCATTTCAGTTCTAGCTGCCACATCATTTATGTTCAAGGCTTTAAGTGCTTCCTCTGGCACGGTCATTTTTTTTTCCTCCTCAAGATCTGTTATACAGTAAAAGGAAAAGGATATTCAAATCAATGCTCCTACAGGACCAATTTGTTCAACACTTTTTTTTTTTTTTTGAGTAAGGTAGAAATGATCTCTCAAGACCTGCCAGAAAAAAAACAGGTCAAAATGAATGTTTATTTCTGATTCTTACACATTTGAGAATTTACTCAATTTATTAAACAGCATTTCATCCCTTAAATTAACTTACCATTTTCATTTAAAAGCTATATTGCTTTACTAAAATTTTAACAATTTATTTCTACACATTAATTTTTAAAGCCATACATACAAAGTCACAAGGATAGTCATCAGTTTTGCTTAGGCAAAATTCTGATTGCATTGAGTTTTACATATGGCCCTGAAAGCAAATCTGGACCTAATAAAGCAGGTGGGAAACTTAATTCCAAAATTCATTTGTTCTTTGATCAAAATACATTGTTCCTATCTTCTTGTATCTAAACATAGGGACTTTCAGTTAGATTAGAGAATCTTTGTCTCTGGAGTAACCAATGTCCCTATGAAAAGAGGACTTCCTTGATGCAAATCAGTGCCTTAAATTACACCAGGAATTCCAAGCCACCTTAGGTTATTTTGTCAAAAGACATTTTCAAAAATGTCACATTTAATATGCAAATTAAAATAATTATCAGATGGAGATGATGCAACAATTTTCCATAGTATATATTTTAATTTATTCAATAAAGTAAACTTAATTTTTGTATGTATGAGTATCATTTTTTCACTTTTGTTGGAAAACAAAGACCTGCCTCCCCTCATGCCTTGCTTACTTTTGCCTTATATTTTTTAGTTTATTTAATCTGTTGAAGATAGATTTTTGAAAATTTTTTAAGCTAAAGGTTATGTTGGCTCTATTAAGATGTTCTGTTAATAGGTATTCCAAATGCTTTCATGTCTCTGAAAGTATGTCAGCTTTAAACAAATAGTGAAATTAATTATAAAATGGACTGTCATATACATTGCTCCCTGCCCTCCAATGGCATGAACTGTTCATTTAAGTAAATAGCAATACTCTATCTGGGAATGTAAAGCTTTCATCAGAAGGATACTATGAAAGTAAAGATATGGAATAAATTTGAATATGCATTGGAAATAAAATTTCAAATTACCCTTAATGTCTAAATGAAGAATTTTGATAAAAAAAAACTTAAGAAATATTAGATAATGAGTCATTTTAGATAGGCATGATTAGACAGAGAGAAGATTATATGTTCTTATAATTCTGATACGATTTTCATTCTAGATTTCTCCCCTGGTTTTAGATGGAAAAGAATACTTGCAATACAAAATATTTTGTTAGTCTCTTAGATCCAAAATGCCTTTTATTAAGGACTTAGCTTTTAACAGGGCTATATATAAAATTATATTATTAGACCATAGACTTCTCAGATTTTAATAAGCACATAATTTAAAATATTGTTAAAATTTGGAGGAGGAGCTAATCAATGCTTTTTGATATAGACATATACATGTGTATCTGAAAAAAAAACTGAAAGAAAATATCAAAATGCATCCAAGATTCTTTCTACCAAGAAATAATTATCAAAATGATTTGTCACTTTGTTAAAAAATAACGAGGTCCAGTAAGTGGAAGAGAAAAGGTATGCAAAACACAGAAACTAATCTTCCTAGCAATCTTGTATCTAATCAGCCCAAAAGCTGCTGGCAAGGAAAGCAGTTTGGAAGAAACTAGGTATAAATCAACATGTCCCATCATATAATGACATGGATACATGACTTATTTGTTAAGAATCTCATTTTATATTACAGGTGTTAAGAAGAAATTACTTTTCAAATCTATGGAGAGGTAAATTTTATGAAAAAAAAAAGAATAAAGAGAATAAGAGAAGAGAAAATTAGTATTGTAGTTACTTAATTTGGGCTTACCCAATGAACCTAAAATTAGAAGGGAAGCAGTTAATTTCTGGATAAATATTTGCAGTAAATTTCTTTTATTAGGGTTTCATTTCCTATATATTTAAGGAACTTCGCCAAGTCTCTAATAATGAGACTAATTCTTGAACTGATAAGTAGTCAAAGGATAGGAAGAGTATTTTTTCCTAAGAAAGAAATTCAAACTATCCAAAGCCATATGAAAAAGAATCTTTAATAACTAATAATTAAAGAAAATGCAAATTAAAGAATCTCTAAGATTCAAACTTATGTCCACCAATTGGTAAAGCTGACTAAAAAATAGACAAGTGTTTTAGATCACATTAATGTACTCTTTTTAGAGCTGTGTTGGGGTATTCCTCAATCCATTTACACTCTCAATGAGAATTCTTTTGCCTTCGTTCATTTGATGGAAGGTGAATTCATCCAGGACAAGACCAAAAGATAAAAACTTTTAATTAGCATGAGCTTATGTTCATTTACCAAGTGGCTTGCATTTGCCCAATCAAAAGAAGATACACACACACACACACACACACACACACACACACACACACACACACACANAATCAAAAGAACACACACACACACACACACACACACACACACACACACACACACACATTTAGGATTTTATGCAATTTTAAGGACATCACTGTCAAAGGAAAATTAAATCAGGTTATCAGATGAGTCTACTCAATTGTTTTTCTTATTCAGGAAGTTGAGGAATAGGGACAATTGTCAAGGAATTTGGGGGATAATATGTTGACTTTGGCATCTAGGAACTGCTCACAACCAGTTTTGATCTAGTGAGATGAAGTTTTCTCTTTAGTTAGTCTCATTAGAATAATATTTGGGTAAAAAATCTACTGAAAGCCTCCATCAAGATAAAATGCCAGACTCATATAGTTGTTGAATAAAATATAGCTTGTGATTCTGTCCCTGTTTACATAAGTCTATACTTTGTTTCTTTGAACTCTAATGCTCTTTTTTCCCTCTAGGGAGATGTTTCCTCAAACTAGTAATATATAGGTTTTATCCATTTCTTCTACAGCTATGAATTGTAATAGCCATTCCACAGAGTAAAATTTCAAACTATATCCAAAATGACACCAATATGTCCATATACCTTAACCTAGAGATATCATGATTAAGCTTATAACTCACCAAAATCAAAGAAATAAAGGGATCAGCCTGACTGCTTTTAGATACTATAAATCTAACCGGACCATTATCTGGGAAGATTAGTAGCTCAGGTAGTTAGTTATCTGGGATTTGTATAGACAGGCAGCCTGAAGACCAGAAGACACTCCTTTGAAGGAGTCTTAGAAAGGTAGTTTGGTTAGTTAGAAACAATTAGATTAAGGCATCCTATCCCTTATCCTCCCTTCCAAGTGACCTTGGTTTTAAAATAAACCCTTGAGCTGTTTTATAACCTGCCTGAGAGTTTGAGAATCTCACTGAGCCTATGGTGATTTGTCCTCACTGTGGGAAAACCTTAGTCTTTGTATCTCACATTTGCAAAAACAACCAGACAGATAATCTACTTATTTCATGCCTCAGAGTTATTTTAATTTGAATTTTCTAGTCAAGAGTAATTTAGAACATTTTCCCATATGATTATTGATGGCTTTGATTTCTTCATCCAAAAATTTCTTGTTCATATCCTTTTACCATTTGTCAATTGATGAATGGTTTAGATTCTTATAAATTTGATTTTGTTCTTTATAAATTTGAGAAATTGGGCATTTAGCATTTGTTATAAAATTCTTTATAAATTTGAGAAATTGGGCATTTAGCATTTGTTATAAAATTCCCCCCCCCAGTTTGTTATTTCCCTCATAACATTGGTTAGATTAGTTTTGTTTGTACAAAAGCTTTTTTAATTTAATATGATCAAAATAATTCATTTTAAATCTTATAATACTCTATTTCTTATTTGGTCATATATTCTTCTCTTCTCCAAAGATCTGCCAGGTAAACTCTTTTGTGTTCCATTAATTTAATTAGGGGTATCAATATTATATTTAAATCATATATCCATTTTGACCATATCTTGGTATAGGGTGTGAGATATTGGTTTATACCCAGCTTCTGTCATAATGTTTTCCAATTTTTTCCAGCAGTTTTTGTTAAAAAGTGAGTTCTTATTCCCTTGGGTTTATCAAACACTAGGTAATTAGCCAATACAAGATTGTTTTGAGGATTGCTGCTTTATAGTACAGTTTGAGATATGGTATTGTTATTTGTATATTTTATAGACAAGAAAAAAATAAAAATAAATTAGGTGGTAGGAGGGGGGAAAACAGTTTTTGTTAACTGAAAAATTAAAAAAAAATAATCAAAGAAGAAGTGAATTCCTGCACTTCCATTCTGTGTTGCCATAGAAACCTTTTGTCGTACTTCTAGGCATGGTCATCTGTCAATTGTCTGTTTGTATGTACAGACTGGAGTTTTCCTCCCTCTCTCTAATGGTTCTCTTAAGTTCTATATACCTACTAGGGATTTTTAGTGAATCAAACAAAATTATGCACCTGAAAGTTTAGGATATATGAAAATAATCAATGACAATACAACCTAATTTTATGATTCAAAAAGACCATCATAATTTGTTATAGATATAAATAGTATAATACTTCAGCCACATTTATCCAGAACCCAATGTTATAGATGATCTTTGTCTTCATCAGGGTCTTATCTTATACTAATTAACTCCAAGATACCACACTTGCCTAGGTTCTTGATAATAGGCAACGCTCTTGTACTTTGTTAGCCACCAAAAATGAGTGAAGTTGGGCTGTGTGCTTACTTTTAATAATGATGCTTTCAGTAACCTTGTCAAATGCCTTCAATTACCTTCAATGAGGATGAAAAATGACATCAAGCTCAGCAATCAGACTAATAGTAAATTATTTAACTTGGAAAAGTTACTAAGCTAAGGCTAAAGTGGAGGATTAGTTGGTACAGGACTCTATTTGCAAATAATTATGCACTCAATGTAGCCTCTGAATCTAAGATGCAACACAGAATGGATCAGTTCTCTGCTGCTTGTGCTAATTCTGACTTGACAATTAATGCCAAGAACAGAGGTTCTACATCAGCTAATACTATACCATTCATATATAGAACAATTAGCTATAGCAAATAGGGAAATTCTGAATGCTGTAGATAAAGTAACTTACCTTGGCATTATACTTTCTATGGATGTACACATAGAAAATGAAGTTAACCCATGCCAGAGTAAGGCCAGTTTTTGGGAGGCTCCAAGGAAAAGTGTGGGAGAAAAGAAATCTTAGATTACCTTCCAAACTGAAGGTCTACAGAAGATCTTTGTTGTGCTGGCCTCATTATTGTATGCCTGTAGAATCTGGACAGTAAACTAGTGCTAGCCCTGGAAATCAAAATACTTTCATTTGTCTTAGGAAGATTTTGAGGGTCATCTAGCAAAATAAAATAAAAGACAATAAGTATTTCCTTCTCAATCTGAAGTACCAAGCATTCAAACTTTACTGCAGAAAGCACAACTCCAATGGACTAGCCACATTGTCCATAAATCAAATGTACACTTGCCTAAAAGACTATTCTACAGAAAACTCACCCAAGGCAATCCCCTAAATGGTGGTCAGAAGAAGTGATACAAAGACACTTTAAGAGTCTCTTTGGTGGGGCGGAGTCAAGATGGAGGCTTAGACACAGCAAAAGCCCAGACCTCTCTGAAAACCCTTCCACACCAATCAAAAACAAAGTGCTTCAAGGGGACAGAAAATCAAATCTAATAGTAGGACAAAGCTGGTGGATTCTCTTGCTGGATTTAAGTTAAAAGGTATGCCCAAAAACCCCTGAATTTTTTAACTCTCTAGATAAAGGGAAAGGAAGAAGGAAGGTCTCAGGATTCCTCCCACATTCTAGTCCTGAATCTTCAGTGGTGGCTGCAATCTCTGGACAGGCAAAGGCTCTAATCCAGAGGGAGTGCCTTGGTGGCACTCCCCACCCCCACCCCATTCTTGAAATTTTGGCCTCAAATCCCATCCAGCTCTGCAGACCAACTCCACCCTGGCTTAATCTTATCAATAAGGCAGAATAGAAACCTTCAGAGGGTAGGGAAGCACAATCTCTAACAACCCTCCCCCAGAGACTACACTGAGAGTAGCTGTAAGAATCTAGCTGATTGGGATCTTAGGGCAAAGGCTGAGAGAATACCTTGCTAACAGGGCAGGAAGCCCAACTCTCTTCAGCCTCCACACCTTCACCTACACCTTCAGCTTCTGTGGCCAGCTGGAGAAGATCTGATCTCAGTATTCATTAATAGCATCAGCTTAACCTAGTCAATAAACAGAGCAGAGAAGAAGCCCTTTCAAGACAGTACAGGTTAAACCCACAGATCCAACAAATAATCAGAGGAGGAGGATTACACCCAATCACAGGAGGAAAAGAAGGAAAATATATGAGTAACAACAGAAAAAGAATAAAGAAATTACAATTGACACCTTCTATACAGGTAATGAACAAAAAGAAAATGGAACAGAGGAGGACCAAGGAACACCAAGAAAAACACAGAAACTCCAGCGAACTGGACACAGGCTTTGGAAGACCTCAAAATATAGTTCAAAAAACAATTAAGAGAGGCTGCAGACAATTGTGAAAAGAACTTAAAAAGCAAAATAAGTCATCTGGAAACAGAGTCACATGAACTAAAACAAGAAAATAGTATCTTGAAAGCCAGAATTGACCAACTTAAAAATGAGGCAAAGAAGGTGAAAGATGACTTACAAAGAAAATGAGACCAGAAGGAGAAGAATGACCAAAAAGCCAGGGATGAAATTCACTCTTTAAAAATTAGAATGCAACAACTACAAACAAATGACTTCACAAGGCAGCAAGAGTCTATAAAACAAAATTGAAAGAATGAAAAAATTGAGGAAAATATAAAACACCTCATTGACAAAACCACAGACCTTGAAAACAGATCCAGGAGAGACAATTTAAGAATTATTGGACTACTGGAAGATCATGACAAAAGACAAAGCCTGGACATCATTCTATAGGTAATTATCCAAGAAAATTGCCCCAACATTCACAAACAAGAGGGGAAATTGAAGATTGAAACAACCCACAGAACAACTCTTGCATTTAATCTCCAAATGATAATTCCCTTGAATGCCATAGTCAAATTTAAGAACTACCAGACAGAGGAAAAAATATTACAAGCTGCTAAGAAGTCATTCAGATAACATGGAACCACAGTTACGATAACACTGGATCTGTCTGCATCTACACTGAAGGACTAGAAGGCATGGAATATGATATTCTGGAAAGCAAGGGAACCATGAATCAACCACCTAGAAAAATTACTATATTCTTGCAGGGGAAAGAATGGTCATTTAATAAAATAGAATAATTCCACGCATTCATAAAGATAAAAACCCAGACTTAAACAGAAAATGTGATGCCAAAACACAACAGAACTCAAGAAAATCACCAAAAGGTAATTTAGAAAGGGGGAAAAATACAACAACAAAAACTTTTTTTTAAGGGACACAGTAAGTTCAAATGATTTGTATTCCTATAAGAAAAGATGATATTGGTAACTCTTAAAATTGTTATTGCCATCAGGATAGCTAGAAGAAGTATACTTAGAGGGAACAGTGACAAACTGTATGGGACAAAATGTCCAAAAAATTATATATATATATATATATATATATATATATATATA
>NC_058130.1:563494568-563554087 GCF_016433145.1 Gracilinanus agilis | reverse complement strand
CGTCCTTGGCCCAGGAGTGGTAAGGGTGGGCAGTAGGGGTCAAGTGACTTGCCCAAGGTCACACAGCTGGAAGTGTCCGAGGCCGGACTTGAACCTAGGACCTCCAGTCTCTAGGCCTGGCTCTCAATCCACTGAGCCACTCAGCTGCCCCTAATTTTATATTATCCAGAGTTAATTTAAGTGGAATTTACTTTTCTACCTCTTGCTGTTGAACTTTGCTAGTGGTAAATAGAAATGCTAATGATTTATGTGAGCATATTTAGTATCCTGCAACTTTGCTAAAGCTATTCATTGATTCTATCATTTTTTGGTTGATTATTAGGGGTTCTTTATGGATACCATCAGATCATCCACAGAGTGATAGTTTTGTTTCCTCATTGCCTATTTTAATTATTTTTTTACTTTTTCTGCTCTTAGTATAATATTTTATACTAGCAACTTTTAGTATAATATTAAATAGTAGTGGTGATAATGAATATCCTTGCTTCATTTCTGTCTTACTGAGAAAGAATTCTGGCTTAGATCCATTTGTAAAGGCAGGTTGTGAGGAAAGAAATTCTTCTCAGAATATTGCAGCTCAGAATGTTGCAGGCTGATTGATAAACAGAAGCATTGGTTGGAGGAAGTAAAGGATTGTGGGAGAGATTCCTGGAGGAAGGGCTGTTGGGATTGAGGAGCTCAAGGTTGAAGCATAGAGAGGAGCTTTCTCGTGACCATTCAAGAACCAAACCTGAGGGTTTCCTGGACTCCTGTTATTCCCCAAAGCCTGTTATTCCTACCAGCATCCACTGACATCAAGGAGATTAAGATCGTTTGATCCCTGGGGAGTCATACTCAAAATCAGAAGCTGACCCCCAAACTCACAGTCTTCACCTTGTCTTACAAAAGGACCCTACCTTAAATAATTATAATTTAGATAATATGATAGAAATAAGATTTAAGGGGAAGGGAAGGAGAATCTTTGTGTTGAGCCAGGTTTGGCTCCCCAAAGGGAGCCTTGGGGCTTAGATCATCAAGGTTCCCCTTGTTCCCTCTACCCATCATCTTCTTTAACTACTCTGATTAGTTCATAATAAAATATCTAGCAGTCAGATAAAAGGATCCAAGTTAATTTACAGGAAAAGAGGGGAAGAGGGTCTGTGAGCAGTTGCTTAACTGGGACTGCAATTGAGCAAGACTCCCTGTGGTTTCTCTATCCACCTCATCAATCAGGATAGCCTTCCCACTCTCCCTTACCGCTAGCTCCTGCTTCCAACCTGTCACTATTTTGGAGAAACCACCTCAGTTTGTCAGGTAATAGTGGCACTTTGAGGGAAGGGTTGATAGATTCAAACTCACTGGTCCATTGCTCTTTACCACCTCACCTCTCTCAAAAACAGCTGTTATTACACATTGCAGATAATGCTTGCTGATGGTTTTAAATATATATCGTTTATTGCTTTAAAGAAAGATCCTTTTCCCCATTTTCTAATATTTAAAAAATAAGGAATGAATATTATATTTTGTTGAAGGGTTTTTTGAATCTATTTATATATTTGTATATGTTCTGTTATTTTTCTTACTGATGTAGTCAATTATGCTGAAAGTTTTCCTAATATTGAACCATCCCTAAATTCCTGGTATCAAGCCAACCTGATCATGGTGTATGACATTATGATATAATGCTATTATATTCTTATTAGTATTTTATTTAATTTTGCATCAATATTCATTAAGTATATTGTCTATTCTTTTCTTTCTCTGTCTTAGCTCTGATTTAGGTATCAGTACCATATTGTGTTATAAAAAGTATTTGAATGAATTCCTTCTTCCCCTATTTTTTCAAATACTTTATGTCATATCGAGTTAATTCTTTGTTGAATGTTGGTTAGAATTCCTTTGTGATTCCATATAATCCTGGGATCTTTTTCTTAGGCAATTCTTTGATAGTTTGTTCAATTTCTTTTTTCGTGATGAAGTTGTTTAAACATTCTATCTCCTCTTTTGTTAATAGGGGGCAGACTACATTTTTGTAACTATCTGTTTCATTTAGATTGCCAGATTTAGTGACATATAGTTGGACAAAATAAATCCCAACAATTGCTTTAATTTCTTCTTTGTTGGTTGTGATTTTACCTTTTTCTTAATTTTTGATACAGAAAATTTGGTTTTCTTTCTTTTTTTAATTAAATTAACCAGTGGTTTTCTTTTTTCCTGTTTTATAGATGTGTTTATCCAATTCACATTCACTGTGTTTCTATCCATTTTATTTCTCTTCTGTTTACTGCTCTCTCTCTCTACTTTCTGCCTTTCCCTGTTAAGAAATGTTTTGCTTCCAACTGCTGCCTCTCCCAATTCACCCTCTTTTGTGTCCACACACCCATTTTCTCATTACCCTCTCCCTTCTACTTCGCAAATGGGCAATACAGGTTTCTACACCTGAGTGATTATGGGTGTTATTCCCAGCTGGAGATCATTCCAATGAGAATAAAGTTCAAACATTGCTCATCATACTGTCCTGAATTTTCCTCCCCAGTATTGACTTTTATTCACCTCTTCAAGTAAGATAATGTATCTACCTTCTTTTCTTTTCTCTTCTTCACACGTATTTCTCCTTCCCACCCCTTGAAACTATTTTTGTGGATATCAACCTATTCTTTTCCATTTACCCTCTTCCTTTTTTATGTATATTCTTTCTTACTGTTCTTATAATGATATGATTCTTAAGTATCTTAAGCACTTTAATTATCTTGAATACTTTAAGTATCTTACATGATTCAAGTATCATATAGATCTTAAATATCTTAGTGATTACTTTCCCCAGTATTAGTATACTCAATTCAACTTCACTGAAACCCATTACTGAATTTTCCTTTCAGCTTACATTTTTGGTCAGGAATTCTTGGAAGCTCTCTATTTTATTAAATATCTCCCCTACCTACACAAAAGAGGGATATATTCACTTTCACTCGGTATATGATTCTTGATTGTAGGCTTACATTCTTTGCCTTTCACAACATCATATTCAATGCCTTTTGGTTCTTTAAGGAAGACTCTGCCAGGTCTTGTGTAATCACAACCATGCCTCTGTAATATTTGAATTGTTTCTTTTTTATTGCTTGTTGTACTATTTGAGAATTTTTAACTTTTTCCTAATGGGCCTGGGATGTTTTATTTTAGGGTCTCATTCAGGAGATGGTAAGTGGATTCTCTCAATTTCTATTTTCTCCTCTTGCTTGAGGATATTAGGATATTTTTTCCTGGTCATTTCTTATAATATGGTGTCTAGCCTCTGTTTCCCTCCCCTCATAGCTTTCAAGTATTCCATGGATTCTTAAATTGTCTCTAGTTTCTATTTTCCAGGTCAGTTACTTTTCTAGGGAGGCTTCCACAAAAAGCAAAGAGATCCCTGTAATCTTCTTTTGAGCAGCTGTCCAACCTCCCTTAACATCTATGGCTGAGAGCTCTGGAAGCTTTGGCTGCTGATTCAGCTGTGTCCAAGGCCTATTGTCTCGGTTGGGTCTGCCTTTGCATGTTGCATTATGTTCCACTTCTACTCTAGTGCACTGGATCTTTCTTGCTGGTTTTTTAAATTGTTCTGAGATGAAAAAAAATTATTTCACTCTTTCTCTTTGTAGTTTATATTGTTCTATAATTCATCTTGAGGCATTATATCAATTTTTGTAGGGTAATCTAGTAGAGATCAGGTGGATCTGTGTATCTTCTCCACCATCTTGGCTCTGCCACCCTTGATGTCTTCATAAACTCAAAAACTACCTAGTTCCAGGGTCCCATTAGGATATATCCTTAGATGCTTGTTTCCTATTCCACTCTATCTCTTTTTCTCAAAAAAGTAAAAGAAAACATATCTTATCACCATTTCTCCTCTCAAGACCTATACTTTCTAGAGCTAAAATAGCTATTCTGACCTTGCTAATATGTCTAAGAGAGATTTTTATAAGGTTCTCAGTTATATGAATCCATGTTCTCCTGATCCCTCACCTAATTTTATTGTTGTTTTGTTTTGTTTTTGTTGAACTCAAAGGAGAACTAAAATCTACTGATGGATGTTAGAAATTTCAAATTGGTAAGAAGATGAGGGATACATGATGGAAGATAATTGAGAAAATCATATGATTGCTCATGGAAACTTTCAAGTCACAGTATAAACAATAATCTGTCATATCTATACAAAGACAAGGTCTCTAATTCTAAGTGCAAAGCTCCTCTTATATGTATAAGGTCTTATATACATGGTGGATATCTTTTCTGTTTTATTTAACTGCTTAAATATATCTATAAAATTAGAAGCTTAGTTAGGTGAAACACTTCTTTCTGGGTAGCATTAATGATGCAAAAAGTGATAATAATAATAATATAAAAATGGTGATCAAACTCATTGATCTCTGTAGCTATCCCAAAATGAAACATGGTGAATGACAGCTCAATCTTCATTTATGCCAATTCTCCCCTTTCATGATATTTTTCATGAAGTTCACCTAGTACATATAGACATGAACACACACACACACACACACACACACACACACACACACACACACACACACACTGCAATAACAGTCTTTTGCCTTTCTTTTTATCTCCAGTACTTAACACTAAGCCTGGAACATAGCAGGAGTTTAATAAGCATTTATTCAATGACTGCAACACCACATACACTTCTTTCTAGAATATATATTCTACATTTCACAGCCTTAACTAATCTGTCAGAATATCCTGTCCTTCCCATTGTTCACTGGCTCAAATATAGTAAGCATTCATTTCCCAGTTTAAAAATTCAACCTACATATTTTCAAGTTTTCAGTAAAAAAAATACTATGAAATTCCAAAATGCTCTGATTCAGAAGCAAGTTTTAGCTAAATGTCTGAAAAATCCTTATTTCTGGATTAAGTTATGGTGCATGTATAGTATTCTAATGTATTCACATAGGATAACACTTACCAGATTATACATCTAAACATTGATGATATAAATGACTTATTTTGTCACCCTAAGTAAGAAAGATTACTTTTAGTAATTGCTGACAATAAGATTAGGGAGTATTTATACTGGGCCCTTATATGATTTCCAGTTTGAAAGCTTCATTTTTATAATGAAAAATTAAAGTACAAAATACTATAATTTATAAGTGAATTTTAGATAAACACCTAAATAACCCATATGAGGTTACCATTCCTCTCTTTCCTGAAACTATGACCCCCAAATGGGTCATAGACAACAGAATTACCAAATGATGACTAAAAATTACTTCCTGTGACTTTTTTGTTTTGTTTTTTACTATTCAGAATTCTCTTTGATTCATTTTATAAAAATTTATAGAAATATATGTCGACAGAACGTGGCAAAAATGCTAAATTTATTTCATCATCTTAGTTCTATCCATCCAAATCTCACTTCTAACACTACCTGTATGATTTTGGGCAAGTTATTAATATTGTCTGGGACCTAATTTCCTCATGTGAAAATGAGAATTTTGTATGAGGTATTCTCAGAAAGGTCTACTAACATTATATCTATAATTCTATGAATTTATTGGGCGCTATAATTCTCTGATTAGTTTTCTATATTCTTATAGAATCCAAACTAGGTTAGTTAATTAATTAATATATCCTAAGCACCTACTGTGTGCCAGAAATTGTATTAATGATGTAACTATAATTACTAAGCATTATCATACTCATCTCCTAGTCTTCCTACTTTCAGTTTCTCCTCTTTCCATTTTTTCTTTCATAGAGTTCCAAAATGTATTCCAAAATATAGACTGGCCACATCGCTTGCTTCAAACATTGTAGTTCATCATTTTATAGCACAATATATATCTATATCTATATAGATATAGATATATATTTATACACATATACATAAAAAGGGATATGTGTGTATGCATATATATTTGTCTATGTATATGTTGATAGATAAAATCATACATGCATGGATGATAGACAGAAAGATAGAAATAGATAGGTAAAGATAGATAAATGGTACTTGAAGGGACTTTAGAAGCCATTAATGCAATTCTTTCCTTTAATATATGCAAATATATGTATGAACATACATATATGTATACATATGCATGTGTATGTGTATATATGTATATACATGCTCAGGCATATGAAGAATACATGCCTTTTCTAAAGTCACATAGAAAAGGAAGATTCCATGTTGCTAGATCCTATGACCTTAGAACTAGTGTTTTTGTTTTTGTTTTTTGGTACAATGTTATTGGATCTAAGATGGAAGATAAAAAAATCTTTTGTAACCATTGGGCTCTAACCTATCTTTCCAGACTTCTTTCTAGTACTCTTCTCAGTATTTTACTAAAATTGAGCTATTATTTCCCATTCCATTTTCTGGCTTCAGACCTATGAAAAAGATGTTCCTGCTGTCTGGGATGCATACCCCCTTCATCTCTGCTAGTTATAATCCCTAGCTTCCTTCAAAGCATTCTGGCTCTTTAAATTACTTTGCTTATACAATACCTACTATGCCTATCAAATAGGATATAAACTTCATGAGGGCAGGAACTATTTTGTTTTTATTTTATATTTCTAGGTTACTAGCAGTACCATGCACAACATACAGACTTAATAAGTCTTGACTTGTTGAAAGCAAAAGTTGATACGGCTAAAAAAATATTTCACAATAGAATCATTTAGGATTGGAAGGTAACTTTAGAGGTCATCTCATTCATTCCCTTGCCTTTAGCAAGGACCACAACTAAACCACTTCAGAAAATGATAAATAACACTTCTAGAATTTTCAGCAGAGTAAGATTCATCCTCCCTTGGTAACCCAACTCGAGGTTTAACAACCTTCCCTGTCAGGAAATTCTTCCTCATATCTCACCTAAATCCCTCATGTTTCAGTTTAAGCCTATTTCTGCTTATTTAAGCCTCAGAAGAGACAGAGAACATCTGGTCCCCATCTAATATATAACAGTTCTTCATATACTTGAAGACAGTTATGAAGTCACCCTGGAGTTTTCTTTTCTCTAGGTTAAATAATACTAATTCCTTTAACCTTTTTCCATAGGTCCTATATTTTCAGAGCTTTAATTTTTATATCGATTTTTCTGAATGTTTTTCAAAGTCTCCACATACTTCTTTAGCAGAAAAGTACAGAAGGGACACTTTCCTAAACAAGGACTGACTGATGTAGAAAATTGGAAGCCAGTGGTCTTTCAAGCTCCCCTGAAGAAATGAGCCTAATAATCACATGTGGTTCTCTGTTGTATAAATCAGAAGAGCAAAGAGTTCAGCAGTCAGCAAATTTAGGTTGTCATCTACAAAATGATAGTCACAGGAATCAGGCACAGCGTATTAGAGCTCGAAACTAGCTTAAAGATCATCTCATTTCACAAACAAGAAGAAAGTCTCAGAGCATTGAAACAGGTTACTTAAGGTAAAGCAAATAACATAAAGAGCAAGAATTGGAACCCTAGATGGCTGCCTCCAAATAATATGCTCTTTCCACTACGCCATGCTATTTACCATTAGGAAATCAAAAATGTGTAAAATGGAATTAACTATGACATTCATCCAGGTATAAATATGAATGTCAAAGTATAAATACTGCTAGAAATGAATTGCTGATTTTGAGTCAATCCCCATCTCCACTCACCCACAAACAATGGATAGGGCATAACTGTTTTATTTTTTAAGGGAAGGGGGAAACCCATATCATTAGTTCATTGCATAGTTGAGTAATATTTTGAAATGGTACAGTTGAAATGTGATTGCATTGAGAATTAAATATTTTAAGTGACATTCCAGGCTCTAACAGCTACTACCTATATGAGCTTGAGCAGGTTATTTAATCTCTTCACATCTCCAGTTTTCTTATCTATCAAATGAAGAGGAGGGAATAGAAAATTTCCAAGATACCATTTAGTCCCAAATCTATAATAACACCAAGCAGAGATATTAAGGTTTATTCAATGAAATTCCATCATTTAACAGAAGACTTGACAATTTGCAGAACCAACATGGTTGTTTCTGACTTTAGTTTATTGACTGCTTATGGCTCCTTTGGCTATTGATAATTTGAAGACTGTCTGCCTAAGCTGGCAAGGCTTTTTAAGGTATTGTTTGATAATCATCTAATTGATGGGGTCTCCTCCACCTTTTTTTCATATAATCTTTCTCCGTCATGTAACTGGGAAGCTTCTTTTTCCTCCATGTTGAATTTCTTTCCATCATATTTTTAAGACCACTTGATCTTCTTGAAGTCATTTTCAATCTACAGAAGGATAGGTTGAAAACATGATTCTTTATTCTGTTGAATTATTCCCTATTTTTTAGACCTCTCTATCTTCTTGGAGTCATTTTCAATATGTAGAAGGATATGCTAAGAATATTATTCCTATATCCTGATGCCAAGGCATTTCCTTTTGAATGAAGGTTCAAATCATAACAAATCAGACAGTATGTAGCTCTGGTAATGTTCTTGGCTCTGCATCAGATGTGCTTTGAAAATTGACAACCCTACCCTTGTATAAACACATTAAACCATTCTCTACACATTATTTGCCAATTTATCTTCATCACCTTACTCTTTTTATGTCAGTGGCATAGATATGAAAAATTACTTAGAGTTAAAGATTTTTGCACTTCATTCAGTGAGACAATGTGAAAGCAGAAATAATGCACCAGGAAGTGATACACCAATTGTCCAGTAGTAACTGTACTTTTGGTCCATTCTTAAGTTATTATCAATGCTGATAATTAACAGTGTTCAGACCATACCTAAATTTCAGATTATTTATTCCAGCCAGCATGGAAAGTATTAAAAGATCATGTCCCCTCCTCTATCTATCGTGGTGACAACACAAAAGGCTTTCATGTGAAAATATGAAAGGCTTTTCCTCTGGGAAAATTTTCCCATTGTGGATATGTATTTGTGTGTGCATGTGATACATGTGTACATATCTGAGTTATGTGTACTCCATTTATGTGTTTTTATGTTTATGAGAAGTTATATATGTGCATTTTTCTCTTGATGCTTCTATCCCAGTTTATGTCTCTATCTTCCTGGTAATTTATTTTCTGCTTTTCCTGAACTTCCCACAATGTATCTGTCAGACTCTATCTAAGTTCTTCTCTTTCTCTCTCTCATTTTTCCCCTGACTTTTTATCTTTCCTCTCTCATAATATAGAATGATCTATATATTTTATGATTTGTCATATTTATTGAGTAGAGTTGTTTTTGCTGTTTCACACAACTTCCCCTCTATAATCCTTGATATACAAATGTTTTTTTATCCTCTGGTCTGCATTCTTTGACAAATGTGAGATAGGATAATAGCTTAATAGTTTAAAGAGAACTAGCTTTGGTGTGGGCAGGCTTGGGATAAATCCCACCTTGGTTCCTTACTACCACTGCACCCCTAAGTAAGAGATTTCACTTCTCTAGGCCTCAGTTTTTTTAATGTAAAATGAGAGGTGGGAATTCAACTATATGTTCTCTCAAATACCTTACATATTTAGATCTATAGTCAAGTGTAAGAAGCCTAGAAACTAAGAGTGTCCTTGAGTGACAAATGGCTAAACAATTCTGTTCTGGTACCTTGATATTGGTTATAAGCAGATTCTATGTTCTAGTACCATCCTGGAGCATGCTGGGTTAGAATAAAATTAGAAATGGGTTGGGGAATAGGAAAATAAAAGGTGAGGGGAATAGTAGTGATAATACCAACTTCAATTTTGATCAGTTTTCTAAGTCAATATCGATATGACATTTTTAAGGTATTTATAAGATATACGAGGTGATATGTAGATATATAAAACCAAAACATTCTTAGCCTCTGCTTACTATAATCTTGGCAAAAGTTATTCTTCCAAATGTGAGATGATGATTCAGGCAAACTTTACACATTTTCCAATTTCAAGTTTTCTCATGACTCAGTTTTTGGCTATTGGGTATAAAAAAAGAGATGAATATTTGTTTGGGGTTAGCTAAGAAAGAATGGAGGAGGAAAACAAAGTAGGAGGACATTATTAAAGGAATAGAATAGATAACTAAATTAAGAATAGAAAAAGGGTGGCAGAAAATTAATTTTATCATTTGCTTTTTATAACATCTTCTTTTCAAAAGGAAGAAAATCTCTAAAAATAAAACAATGTTGCCATTAAACCGACAGCAAAGTTAGTTGTTTGCTGGATTGAATTTATCAAGCATCAACTCTTTAAATGCCCAGTGCTAAATGCTATGTGAATTTAATATAAAGTCTACAGCCTTATTCCACTTGAAAACTCCTTACTCATGAATGTGTATTAAATGAGGAGGCCAGGGAGTCACGTAACTATCATGCTGCATAGATACATGGAGTCCTGACTTCCAGAAGGGACTGAGAGAAGTCCTCTTGTGACAGATGATGTGTCTGGAAGTCAGGACTTGGGACCTGGAGTGAAGTTAAGCCTGGACAATCAGAGATGAAAGATGAAGATGCCCCTGGCCTTATAAGAAAGGGGACAGAGGAGTAGCTCTTTTGTTTTTGTATGGAACTCTTTCTCCCTACTTTGGAGCATTTAATGCTCTGCGTGAGCCATAGCTGGAAGCTGGAGCTGAAGAAGCATGGTGTGGGTTGGAGGCTTTTTTTTTAGGATGGCCTGGTGCACTTTCTCTCTGTCTCTGTCTCTGTCTCTGTGTCTCTGTGTGTGTGTGTGTGTGTCTCTCTCTCTCATACACACACACACACACACACACACACACACAAATATACTTAGACACTCTCACTCTCTTTCTCTCTAACTTTTACTCATAAATAATTATAAATTCATATACAGCCTCCAGAGAATTTTAATTGTTATAAGGCTAGGGGTACAAAGATTAATTAAGCTGGGGTCCTTGTCCTTATGGAGCTTATGATCTAGCAGAGGATTGATGAAAGAGGATCTATGAATAAATAGAATGTATCATAAAATATTAAGGGAAATAGAAAGTGCAAAATATAGTATTATGTGATACCAGATTTAAAAAAAAAACTAATGCAGTGACTAGTGTAAGCCTCATGGAAATAATGAGATTTAGAATGGGATTTAGAATTTAGATTTTTATGGGATGGGGGAGATTTTTTAGGGAGACGGGAGTTGTGTGGACAGGTTTTTGTGTATAAGCAGCTGCTATTGTTGCTGGTGCTCATCCTCCATTTTCAAAGAGGATCAAAGACATCACTGAGTGATACCTTGCCTTGTAAATGAACTGAATTGAAGTGAGGCAAAGTTGCACAAAGTCCTCAGCCACACTCTCTCTTCCAGAGTCTTTGAAATAGCAAGATAAAAGTCAGGATGCCTGGCAATGGCCCAGGATACAGCAACATCTTCAATGTGTGATCAAGATCTAAGAACTACATAGTACCTGCTTCTGTCATGTTTATGGCCATTGATTGGAACAAATTACTCTCTTCTGCCCATTCTGCTGGAAGGAGTCATTACACACTTGGGGTAGCCATCCCTGGAGCTCACTGCTGGGTTTGAGGCCAGTCAGTTACCCTCAGCCTGGTTTAGTTTATCTGTAGAGATGGCTTTACTGAGGTGGGTCCACAAGCATACGATAGCTTCTTGGAGGCACAGGGGATCAAACACATGGAAGAAGTAAAAAGCTAGGTGTAAGCGGGCAATAAATTATAATCCATTTTGGTTGGTGCATATGGCGAGTGGAAGGGAATCTTATGAAATGGGACTGGAAAACTATGTGGATATTGATTGTGAAGGACCTAAGATGTCAGGCAATGGAGCATTTTGTGAGTTGGAAATGATATAAGTGGTTATCTAGTCCATCTCCTTACAGTATCCAAGTAAGAAACCTCTCTCTAGCAAATATAAAAAGTGCTCATACATCCAGAGGTTGCTCGAAGACCACTGTTAAGGAGGAAACCATTCTCTTGAAATGATACCTTTCATATTTGGAATGACAGAGGAAGGCACATAAAATTCAGGTAAATAAGTGATAGAGGCTTTTCCCTCTCAATTTCCCCATCTATATACCATGTTTCCATTTCTAACAATGATTTAGTAACTCCAGTGGTTCTCTTTTCAATGTAGGCCCAGGGTCCATGGTCAAATTTGCAGGACCCTGAAATGGCACCATATTGTGTCAAATTCACACATGATCCGGGTTACAGGAAGATGTATGTTGAACCCAGTGCTGAAAGGAACAGTGGTCAGGAACTATAGCCACATTATGGAAAAGCAAAAATCAACATGTTCCTCTGCTATTGCACTAAATGACTTAGGGTAGTGATGGGCAAACTATTTATTGCGGGCCAAGTAGTTTGCCCATCACTGCCTTAAGCAATTCCCTAATCATTACACCCCCTCATCCAGGTATAGTGATTAGGGAATTGCTTAAGGCAGTGATGGGCAAACTACAGCTTGGATCTGGCCTGGTTGGAATAGTTTGTCCATCACTGCCTTAGGGCATGTGGATAGAATGTGAAATGAGGGTGCCCACCTGGTGGGTTCAAAATGTTTCCATTCTGTAAAGTTCAAACCCTCAGAGGATGTCTGCAAAGAAAAATGGAAACTCACTGAAATATTGGAGTTTTAGCTATCAATCGACCCAAAGCACATTTTTTCAAGGAATTAATAGGCTCTTGGAATAGTACTATAAGCCTGGATATCTGTATGAGTTCTGTGCAATTAAAGAAGTATCTTCTAGAAATTCAGAGTATTGTCTCCCTAGGAATTCCAAATTCAGCTCCTTACTGAAGGTCTTACAAATCTTAGGATGGAACAGGTTCTGGAACATTTTAGGATCCTCTAGAAACATGAGGTCTGATAAAGAGGAAGGAAAAGGCATATTAATTCATTAAATAAAATTAATTATAAAAGCTTAATGATTACCTTGAATCTTCTGCATCTTTTTTTATTCTTAGTGGAAATGAAAAAAGGCTATCTTTCACTCATTACATGCATTGTAACCTTTAGTTTGTAGAAGAACTGGATAATTTTTTTGCCCATTGGGAGCTTAGATTTAAACTATATTTTATTCTTGTTTTTCAGTCATTTCAATCATGTCAACTCTGTGTACTCATTTGAAGTTTTCTTGTCAAAGATACTAGTGTGATTTGTCATTTACTTTTCCAGCTCGTTTAACAAACTGTGACAAACTGGATTAAGTGATTTGTTCAGGGTCACAAAGATAGTAAGTAAGTGTCTGAGGCTAGATTTGAACTAGTCTTCCTTACACCAAGCTTGGCTCTCTGTTTACTGCATTATCTAACTGATTAAAACTATACTTTAAGATTCCCCAAAGTTAATCCTCTGTAGGAAAAAATGTGAATATGAATAAAAATCCATGTTTAGGTGGTTGTTGCTGCTGCTGTTGTTGCATTTTTTTGTTTGTTTTTTGGGGGCATAGTTCCCAAGATTAGATCAAATCCATCTTGGATAAACTAGAATTTGCACTACATGGCTATGAATCATGCGTATTTTATTCTTGCTAAAATTATCCAAAAAGTTTCTCCAATGCAGCTTATTTTTCTAAAACATATTTGAATCTAAAGACTGCAAAATCATCAAGGCAAAATATTAGAGACCAGATATTTGAGTAATTTTAACTATTTGAAAATTTTCTTCTCTGTTCATCTGTCCCTCCCTTATTTAATGTAGCATTTCTACCTGAAAGGGAAGAACAACATTTAATTCGCCAAAAGTCTGCACCTCATATAGAAGACCTTTTATTTTCTTCAAATTCTCAGTCAATAGAATTTCCATTTTTAGTGCCTTTAAAATTTTGCATTATAGAAATCTCCAAAATGAATAAAAGGATAAATTAATAAAAATTAATAAATTATTTAGTAATTTAAACATTAAAAGATATACTTTACTTTTAATGTGTTAATCAATTTTACTTTCTAACTATTGTTCCAGATATTATTATTATTATTATTATTATTAATTATTATTGTAATCTAGTTGAAAAAGGGGGAGGACATGGGTTTAGATACAAAGATTGTTTGCTTGTCATTGCTTGCAATGTTTATGGCTATTTCATTGTACCTTTATGTCTTAGGATGAGGAGAAAGGAGGGGGAAAAAGACCCCTGAGAAAATGATACTGAATGAGGTCAATATTTTCTTTCCTCACTTTAGTAACAACTGATTACTCTCCAACCACAACAGAAACAATATCTTTGAGCCGGTTTATTAACCAATAGGTTTTCTCTATGCGCTAACTTCATGTGAAGCAAGGGCTAATTAAACCAAAGGAAGCCGAGTTTCTGCTTGGTGTAGTATTTTTACAATGTATGCATGTAATGTAGCTCCCTGCCTAGCAGGAGAGATTTGTGAAGGATATTACTTTAAAGGTTATCTCAATTAAATTGCATTTTTTCCTTTTCATTTATTTTAAAAAACAGCGGAGAAGCAAAACTAGAAGATTCCAACATCTTTGTACAGATATTATCGTGTCAAACTTTTTATTAAGCCTCCATCATCATTTGTTTTCGAGATTTATTTAATGGAATTCATAGTTTCTTTCATATCATCCTTAAACACAAACATACACATACAGACATAAATAAAAACAAAAATGCATTAACTATTCTAATAAGAAGAATAATAAAGTAAATAGATTTAGGATTTTAAGAACAAGTCATTCCATCCTCTTAATTATAAATGTGAGAGCTAATGCCCAGAGTAGTGAACTAACATCCAATCTCAACCAAATAGCTAAGTGGTAGAATGATTCAAACTCAGGCATGGCTCATAAGATCTATCATTTATCTAGTGTTGGAAAAGAACTTGGAGCCTAGATAGTCTAACCCTTATTTTATATAACAGAGAAAACAACATAGGACAAAAAGTTACTGAGGCCCAGGGAAATGAAGTGATTTATCAAAGTTTAGGATTTGAACCCAGATCCACTAATCCCTGTGTCTTCTTGTGATTCTAAATCCAGCATTCTTTCCACTATATTGTTCAACTCTTTTCAACATTATCATAATTACAAAGAAATATAGGATACTTGAAAGAGTAAAAAAAATAAAATTTTGATAAACTCATTCCATAAACCAAATAGTTAATACATAGATAGTTTTTCCATCTGGCTGTACTGCTTTGACACTTCTCTGACTGACTTCTTTGCACTGCCCTGAATCAGATATCTTCTTTTCCCCTTAGCCTTCTCTTCCTTTTAACTTTCTATAGTCTTTTGCCTTACCTTACTAGATTGTAAATTCCTGGGGCAGAGACTGTTTCTTTTTTCTCTTTGTATCTCCAGGAGTCCTTAGAGTGTCTGGCACTTAATAAATGCTTATTGGACTGAGTGAGGAATATTGCTAGAACAAACTGAAGGTCAAATATTGACATTCACTTCTACAGTGCAAACAGAAAATATAATCTTTGCCATACTGTGAGATGAAATATTTTGGAAAGAAAATGTTATCATATGCTTGAGATTACTTGTTACATTGTTATATCACCTACCTTCCCAAATGAATTTGCAAACAGAACATATGCCATCTTCCCCACCTCCCACCCCCATGGTAACACTTGAAAAAAAAACTATTCCAATTGTGAGTGCCTTTGCCAATGATTTTAAGTTCATATTGCTCTTCTGAGGAAAGGGGAAACTAAGGACCTACAAGGTGTTGAAGTGATGAGTAAGAAAACGTTTTGGGATTCACAAACAACACTTCTCTCTGGAACCCTGCAGCTCATCCATCCAATCTCTTTGGATTAAATATTTCTTTCCATTGAAGAGAGGAAATAGTGTTAAAACATCTGGTTAGATTCCAAGCATTATACATGTTTTTAACCACTGTGGACTAGTTGTCTTATATACTCACAATGAAGCCTCTATGCAGTCACCATTTTGGTTAGTGAAAAGACTACCTTGGATCTATAGAATTATTTAAAGTTAGAAAAGCATCATTCTTTCTCAAAATTTTGGGAAGTGAGATTAGAGTATTGATAGTAGGCATATTTTTGTTAGAGATTAATAAACTTAAATAAACTTCAAGATTAGTATTCTGATTTACACCTGAAAAATGCTAGAAAAAATTATAGACTATATTCCATTACCAATTTTGAAGCTATATATAAATAAAGGTCTTACAATTCGACTAAGTGCTCAAAATTTTTCATTTCCATGAATCTAAACTCCATTATTTTTTAAAATCCTATAAAATAATTTACTTGTGATTCAGAATTGAATTTTGTGTAATTGTGGAGTAGAATCTGGTGATTTCACCGTCAGAAAATGTTTTTCTTAAAAATAGAAGAAAATGATGAATCTGAGTGAATTGATAAGAATATAGAAAAATGAAGACAATGGCCAAAAAAATTTCAAGCTGTATTTGTGGGCATAGTGGTTATGGTACCTTGAGGGAAGTGAGTCTACATCTCTTAGGAGAGGCATTAAAGTATAGCAAAAATAAAACTGGACATGGAATCTAGCTCCGGAGTCTAAGGATTAATGTGCAAATACTGTCTCTGATGCTTAACACTGATTTGAAACTGGGAAATTAGTATAACTATTCTTGGTTTCCTTATCTAAAAAATGAGAATGATCAGAAGACTTAAAAGTTGCTTATATAGTATTACCTTCTAAAATTTATGAATTTCTTAGAAAATTAATCTATCCATAAAGGCAAATTCTAACAACAAGAAGAAACTGATTCCAAAGAAACACAATAGATGAAACACAGTAGAAGACAGTTATGAACAATGTTAAACTTTTCTTTTGAGTGATGAACTGAAAAAATCAGTGGGTGGGTAGTCGTGGATATTGAGATATTAAAAGTGGATTCCTACTATAATTTATTAATAATAGCACAAAACAAATTGTTTGGGGAAGGTTAACCTGTTAAGGGAAGCAACTTTTGTTCTCTACCCAAATGTCCACTTTGGAAAATGTTATAAATGTAGTAGATTTCATTGTATAAGAAAACAATGAATTGATTACTTCAATAGATGCATAGAAAGCATTTGCCAGAAAATACCAGAAAGCATAGGAATGGATGGGCATTTCTTTAAAATATAAGTAGTATATATCTAAAGCCATCAGCAAATATCACAAATATCATCTGCAATGGGGATAAGTTAGAAGCCTTCTCAATAAGATCAGAGATGAAATAATGATACCCATTATCACTTCTATTATTTGATATTCTACTAGAAATGCTAGCTGTAGCAATAAAAGAAAAAAGAAACTGAAGGAATTAAATTGGGCAAGGGGGAAACTAATCTACCACTCTTTGCAGATGATATGATGGTAAACTTAAAAAACCCTAGAAAATCAACTAAAAATAATAAAAAAATTAACAACTATAGCAAAATTACAGGATACAAAATAAACCCATACGAACCACCAGAATTTAGATACATTTCCAACAAAATCCAGAAATAAGAGAAAGAAAGAGAATTCCTTTTAAAATAACTCTAGACAGTATAAAATACTTGGGAATTCACTTGCCCAGACAAATATTGGAATTATATGAACACAATTACAAAACAGCTTTCATACAAATAAAGTTAGATCTAAACATTTGGAAAAACATTAATTGCTACTGAGTAGAAATAAAATAATAAAAATGGCAATTGGACTTAAATTAATTTACTTATTTAGTGATATACCAATCAAACTACTAAAATTATTTTATAAAACTAGAACATTTATTTGGAAGAACAAAAGGTCAAGAATATCAATGGAATGAATGAAAAAAAAAATATGAAGTAAAGTGGCCTGATAGTATCAGATCTCAAGCTGTAGTAAAAAGCAGTTATTATCAAGATAATTTTTTACTGGCTAAGAATTAGAATAGTGAATTAATGGAATAGATTAGACTCACAAGAAACAGGTATAAATGGCTTTTGCAATCTATTGTTTCCTAAGCCCAAAGACCACAGCTTTTGGGTTAAGAACTCACTACTTGACAAAACTGCTAGGAAAAATAGAAAACAGTACTCCAGAAACTGACAGTATTTAACACCTAATATCAAGAGAAGGTCAAAATGGTCATATGATTTAGATCTCATTGGGTACACCATAAGTAAGTTAGAATAACATAAAATAGCTTACCTGGCAACTTTATGGAGAAGGAAAGAATTTATGACCAAACAAGAGGTAGAAAATATTAAAGGATGTAAAATCAATAATTTTACTATATAAATTTAAAAAAGTTTTTGTACAAACAAAAACAATGTAACCAAGATTAGAAGAGAAACAGCAAACTAGGGGAAAATTGTTAAGCAAATTTCTCCGATAAATATCGGATTCCTCAAATATATAGATAACTAATTCCAATTTATAAGAATACTAGTTATTCTTCAATAAATGGTCAAAAGTTATAAAGAAGCAGTTTTCAGATGAAGAAATCAATGCTATGAATTATCATATGAAAAAATGTTCTAAATCTCTCTTGATTAAAGAATTGCAAATAAAAACAAATCTGAGGTACCACTTCATATATATCAAATCAGTCAATATGTCATTAAAAGAAATTAATAAATATTTGAGGTAATGTGGCAAAATTGGGACACTAATGAATTATTGATTGAGTTGTCAATTGATCCAACTATTCTAGAAGGCAATGTGAAGATAGAATTAACTCTCCCCTGCCCATTTTTAGATTTAATCATAGGAAGTGTATACACCCCACTTATATTTGAGTGGGGGAGCTCTGTGACCCACATGTGTGAAAGTGGGTGACAAATCAGAAACCAATGGCTGCCCATTGGGCAGTCCTAAGCAAAACTATATAATAAAATACAATATAATTGATCCATATAAAAGTGGAGGAAGGCACAGGAAGCGACACAAAGAAGCATCTAAAAAAGGAGTTATAATTTCCTGTGGGAGTTCTTTGTGCTTTGGAATTCTGAGTTCAAGTTGGAGGCTGATGAAAAATATGCTTCATAGACCTGAGACCCTGGTATTGGTGAGATTGTTCTTTTGAACTACCACCTGGGTGAGTGAAAAAGACCTACTCAATCCTGGATTTTCTGAAAGAACTAGCCTCAGAAGAGGCCTCCTCTCGTGGGAGAGGCTTTGTGGCTGAAGCCCTTATTTTATTCATCACTAGGCTCTCAGCTTGTGTGATTCTGTTTTTTTTTTTTTTTTTTTTTTTTTTACTTCATTGAGTTGGATTATTCCTGGATGCTTTCAGTAATTTCTTTTTAATTTAGATTCACTAGGAGCTTTAGAATTTGCCTATAATCTTCTCGGAAGTATTAATTTTGGTATATTTAAGGAGGTGATTAGTAGATTCTTTCAACTTCTGCTTTAATCTCTGATACTAAGATGGGCGGTTTTCTCCTAATTTCTTGAAATATGAAATTTATACTTTCTTTTTTCATTCATGGTTTTTAGGTAATCCAGTAACTAAAATTATATCCCTTTGTTCTATTTTCCAGGCAAATTATTTTTCTTATGAGACATTATCTATTTTCTACTATTTTTTTTTATTTTTTACTCTTTTATTTTTATCAGTGTCTCATGATGTTATTAATTTTCACATGGCGATTTTAATTTTCAGAGTTATTTTCTTCAATAAAGTTTTGTACACATTTTATTAAAACTATTGGTTCTCATTCTTACATTGCCTCATTTGGTTTTTAAATTATTTTAGTTACTTCTTTAACTCTTTAATTAATCTAGGAATTTTATAGGGCTTTTGGCCTATTTGAATGTTCCTTTTTTCTTTGAAAAAATTTTTAAATATATTTTCAAGTCATTTTCTTCTCTTGTGTTTAAGTCTAGAGCACTACTCTAGTAAGCACATAAAATAAAAGGAAGAATGATAAAAGTATAGCAGAAAGCCAGGTGAAAGGAGGTGAGAACCTAAGTAGAGTAGCAGATGTGTCAATACAGAAGAAGAGGGGGCAGCTGGGTGGCTCAGTGGAGGTCCCTAGAGATGGGAGATCCTAGGTTCAAATCTAGCCTCAGACATTTCCTAGCTGTGTGACCCAGGGCAAGTCACATTGCCTAGCCCTTAGCACTCTTCTGCCTTAGAACAAATAATACATAGTATTGAATCTAACATGGAAGGTAAGGGTTTAAAAAAATAGAGAGGAAGAAATGAATGGGAGAGTTATTGTCAAGGTAAAACTTATTAATTTTTCTTTAGCTATGATAATTGAGGAAAAGGAAGAACACAAAGTTACTCCAAGTTTTTTTAGTTTGGAAAAAGAGTGTGGAAATATGAAAAATGGAGACAATGGAAGGGGAGAAGGCTGGTTTTTTGTTTTCTTTTTGAGGTGGTAATAAGTTTTGTTTTGTATTTAGGAAAGAGAAACTAATACTCAGAATATTTGGATTTTTTTGGTATGTGATATTCAAGTATAGTTGGTCCCCTGAAGAGCTTGGCTTAGAAGTGTATATCAAAGATAGTTTGAGGTCTTAATTTAAGTAAGAAATAGGATGCTGTGTTAATTTTGTGTCTAGGTCTTGGTTCACTTAGATGAATTATATTTTTATAATGTTATTATTATATTATTATATTGGCAATAATTACATTTTAAATTCCATAAGATTTATAAATCATAATATGAAAGAAATAATCAAATAGAAGGTGATTTTACAGACAAAATAATAAAAAGAAAAAAGTATGGGGGGCAGCTGGGTAGCTCAGTGGAGTGAGAGTCAGGCCTAGAGACAGGAGGTCCTAGGTTCAAACCCGGCCTCAGCCACTTCCCAGCTGTGTGACCCTGGGCAAGTCACTTGACCCCCATTGCCCACCCTTACCAATCTTCCACCTATGAGACAATACACCGAAGTACAAGGGTTTAAAAAAAAAAGTATACTCAAGGGAAAATGTTTTCTCATATTTTATTTTATTTTTATTACACAAAAGCATAATGATAATAAAATATCATAATGGGATATTGGAAGGAGGATTATAAATCATATTGTGTTTACATAATTATTAGAAAATTAGTTATAAATATAACTTACACAACATTTCTCAACTTTTTCCTAAATTCTCTATGAAACCTTTCTGATAAACTATGCAAGGTTTTCCATATTTATTGCTAATTTCTAAAAATAGTAGCTACTTAAGAAATCAATCATATATCCTAATTGTTCTCTTCAAGACACAAGTACTACAAGAAATATTTTACATTGTTTTCAGATTCGCGTTGTTTGATAAATGAGATATTAGAGCATTTTTTTGCAACTTTGTATAATAGAGCAATGAGAATAAATGAACATTAGTTGTTTGCGGTAATAAAATACGTTAGCATATTATGGCTAACGGTTTCATTGTTTCTAGCTAAAATTTTACAAGAGGATCTCTTGGCATTTTTCTTATTGTCAACTGTTATATTCCCCAGCCACATGATTCCTCATTCAATTAACTTAAAAGGGACACAGATAGTTTCTCTGTTTCTCTCAGATTTATTTCATAATCAGACTGAATGGAGTTTTAAGTACAAAATTTTCAAGAGATTTTTGGTTTGTATACATGTCATTATTTAAAAATCTATATGTGCACACACATTTGTGGGTGTTAACATATATGTATTTATGAATGTATGTATATATATATCTCCATTTGAATTATTTAATTAAAGTTGAGTAGCATGGATAACAGTAGTGATAGAAAGCAAAATTTTAACCATTAGTATTTCAAAGATGAGAAATATGCCGCATGTTTTTAAATTTTAGAGTTGACCTATTTTATACTATTGTGAAAGTTTCAAATATGTTATTTTTCCATGACTGAAAAGTCCTTTAGTTGATACACTGAAAAACTAAATTGAAAATTCACAAACACGTGTTTGTGGTACCATAGCTGGCTTTCTCTATTTCTGATGCCTTGGTTTGAGATTAGACAGAGCTCTTACAAAAGGCATAAAACTACTCCATGAATTCATTAAACTAAAAATCCAAAAATTTCTTCTTAAATCAGATCATGTGCCATCTAATACAGGAAACTTTTCTCAAAAACATTTGTTTTTAATCATATTTTTCTCCTCAAATTACCATAATTATTCTTATCTTTCTATTCAAATGTTATTCCAAACCCATCCCCACCCTCTCTTGCTTCAGACTATAAAAAATGTAGAGAAAAAAACAAGTTTATGGTTTTAAACACAATGTAAAATTGTAATAAAGCAAACACTTTTTCCTGAGATCCCTCTTATGCTCAATTCAGTTAAAGGTAATTGGGATTCAAACTCAGATTTTCAGAATCCAAATTCAGAATTTATCCTGATTTCATAATATGGAAAAGTTAAGATTTGGATTTCCTATTTTCCAGTCCAAGATATTCTGTAATTCCTTTATATGATTCTAAAATAGTGTAGGCTTCCCACTCTGACTCTTGTTTTCCTCTAAATAATTTCTAAATGATTATGATATTCAGTAAACTGTCCAAACTGCACAGAATACTCCAGATATTATTTGAACAATGCAGAACAATAACTATAATCTTATTTTCCTCCCTTCCACTGTTGCCCACAATCCATAACACTATAACTTTCTTAGTATAGTTTGGTTCCCTTTGAACTTTTTGAATGCCATAGCACTCAGTTGACATATATTGTTGCACTAATGTATTAACACACCTAGGTCTTTTTAATACAAAATGCTGTCCAATGATGCCTCTCCATTTTATATTTAAAAGGTAAATTAATTTTATAAGCTGAATGTAGTAAGGTTTATCATGAATTCTTCTTCTATTTCACTTTCTTCAATTTAGCTTAGTGTTCTAGCTAGTTCAGAAGTAGCCTGAACCAGAGTAAAATATGATTGGAAATTATTTAACAAAGTAAATAAAAATATAATAAAACAAAGATAATGTTGCACTTTCCAATTAAGTCAATGTGTAGCTCTCACAGATCCATACATATCAATTAATTTTGTCCTATTTGAGTTTGACATAACTGTTCTAGTCTATCATGGCAAAGATCTTTTAGCATTATTCATTTCAACCAACATGTTATTTACAAATTTCATCTTAGCACTATTTACAAATTTGACAAGGGATTGATACATTTGTATTAAAGAATATGGACTCAAATACTAATCCCTGGATTTCTACCCTAAAAACCTCCTTTGAGGATTAACACCAATACGAACTTAGTCATGTTATTTAATTTCCTTGGGTCTCAGTTTTCTCATTTATAAATGGGTGGTGTGTATGTGTGTGTGTGTGTGTGTGTGTGTGTGTGTGTGTGTGTGCTACAATAGATTGGCTATACATCCATCATGTCTAGTTCTAAATCTATGATCTTAGAGTACTTTATGGTTGATATCAAAATACTATTTTTTAAAAAATTCTGATCATCTGAGCAGTTCCAAATCCATATTATTATACTCTTTTCTGATGTATGTCACCATCTGTTCCATAAAAATAATATAAGACTTTATAAACTACTTTTTAAATATCTAAATAATATATATATATATGTATATATATATATATGTAGGGCCCAGTAATGAGAGTAGGTCCCAGTAAAATCAAAGCCATGATCTGGTCAGAATCACTCTTCACTTGATGTCCCCAAACCCCTCCTTGATATACTTGGTAAATGTCTGGCTGTTCTATACAAACTCACTGAAGCCAAACATTTCCCTGAGAATCTGGACTAGATGGTTACATGTTTACCTGTGATTTATTATCCTATAGAAAACTATGTCTAGAATCACTGAGGTAGTCTAAATCTATTGTCTCCATCTTGTAAATCATTATTGACCATTGTCCCTGCAAAAGGCTTACCTTATCCTTTAGTCTACATCATTTCCCCTATAAAGTATGTACTCCAACCCATTAAACTTTGTCACTGCTCTAAGAGGCTGTCTGCATAGTTCTTAGTTAGCACAGAACCTCCTGAAATCCCAAAATACATCCTAGCACCCCAGCTTAGCAACTCACTAAGCTGTTTCCGGAGTCAGACTCCAAAATATAGATAAATGGATCAGTGGATAGACTTCTAGAGTCTGAAATCAAGAAGAACAGAATTCAAATCCAGTTTAGGTATTACCAGACTTTGGGTAAATCACTTAATCTCTGTTTCAGATTCTGTACCTGTACTATGCCTATAATAATAGTGCACATCTACAATGTGATCTTCAGGATCAAATGAAATATTTGTAGAGTTTAGCATAGTGTCTGGCACATAAAAGCTACATAAATGCTTTCATTCTTCCCTTTATGTATAACATTCCCTTTACCTAACAGTTTTAGAAACTATCAGAAGCAGAAAAGTTTATCCTTGATAAATCATCTTGGTTGATTCTTTGGAATCTTCATTTCTTCTTCTTGATTGTCAATAATCATTTCTTTGATTTAAAAAAAAATCTAGAATTTTGTCAGGGGTCAAAGTTATGATCATTAGCATGGTAAGCACTGGGACATTTGTATTCCTCAGTGCTACATTACTTCCACCATGGTCCATTTTATTTTAGATATTATTAACAGTGATAAAAGCAGTCATATCTTCCCATTCTTTCAGAACTGTTATAATGAAAGAGGATTTGAGCATGGAAGCAGGATTTGCAAACAAAAAGATGCAGAGGTAGGAAAGGTTCTGGAATTCTGCAGAAGTAACCAGGCTGTTTTCAAACAGTCAGTTAAACTTTGAGGCTGAGTCTTGTCTCCCTGGGGTTGAACTAGTGAGATTGGCTTTTCTCCTGTGGCTTTCCTTCTGCTATATCTTCCCATAATACCTGCTCCTGTGGTATCCTGCTTCCTACTGGCTGAGTGATACGTCCAGAGAGCTTCTTGAACCATCTGAGCCATCAATTCATGAGAACCTCTCCCTGTGACCTGTTCTTTTAGCTTCTAAACTCAATACCTCTGTTACAATCCAAGAGTATTTTGAGTTTATTTTATAAACTTTAATTTATTTTATAAACTCCTTTATAAAAGAAGTTTATTTATATTTCTATTCATTCATTCATTCATTTATTTGTTTGTTTGTTTGTTTGTTTGTTTGTTTATCTATTTAGGGACTGGGTCTTCAGGTAGATAGGTAGAGAGTGTAGCTCAGTCTCACTGAAGGCTTCCCCTGAGGGAACAACTGCAGATCTGTGGGGGAGGGTTAGGTAGTGAATATTAGATAAAGTTATCCAAATTCCCTTTCCTACCTTCTCTTATTTAGTAATTATTTTCTAATAAATAATAAAAAATATTTAAGAAACCAAATCATCTCTGTGTTTGTTACCTCTGCCTGGACTGAATCTGTTAGCCTACATCCTTTTGGCCTTCCCAAAACCTGTGTTATCTTCTCTTACTGGCCCTGAGTAACCACTTAGACCTATTCTCTGAATCTACCAATATCCCATTCATACCACCCTGGTATTTCAGTTATTTATTTCAGTACCCAAGGTATAATTCTTTAGAAATGGTGACCTAATCCACCAAACTAAGTACTATCATAGTATGTCCTTATTGATATTTTGGATCAAAACTCTAATGACTAACAATTAATATTGTTCTGTCATTTTATGATCAAAGATCATTTTCCTTGCCAGTGAAAGAGGCAAAACAAGAAATAAGAGGCTTTGCATATTTTATTATCCTTTATCAACTCATCCACTCCAAGCAGTAATTTGATTCCTTCTTTGTCCCTGCTCTTTCCTTTAATATTACTAAGACCAACAAAACCTAGCCAGATACCTTTTTGTGGTCCCAGCTTTCCTCAAGAGCCTCTCTGCTCATTCTGAGTTGTAATATTCTTGACACATTTTTACAGGCTCATGCAAGCTTTTGTATTCATTCTGAGTTCTCTTCCAATAAGTTTTGCCAAAGTTGTAGTAGTTTTGGTTCCTGCACATCTATTTACTCTGGAACAGGTAATATGAAGTAGCCTTTCTTACTATGATCTGTACTAAGCAACTTCCTGATAGGCCCAAACCCTGGACTTCTTGTATTTCAGTGCTTTTCTGTTGTCGTAATTATCCAGTATTTATCCATATAGTTATCTGATAATTATCCATATATCTCCATTTCAAAGTTAGTATAGGCCATTGCCCAAGAAAAATACATTGACTTCTCTCAGATAGGGCCTGAGAAATAAAGATCTGTCACTTTGAAGAATGCCAAGATGTGACTTAGATCCAGATATGTTGGTATTATTAGACAGAATGAAGCCCCAGATTTAGTTTTTTTAAGGAGAGAATAAGCGGTTATATGAAATAAGCAACTGGACCAAAGGTGGAGATTTTCTTAACTACCCAGAAGGAGCTTGTCACTTAATTAGGAAGTGAGTACTATATAACCAAATTCAATTCCTTACATGGATGGCATTTTGGTCAAATGGAAAAAGGAGTGACTGGGCAGAAGAATTTGGTTAAAATATTCTCTCTGATACTTGTTATTTGTGTGACCTAGGGAACCTCCCCTTTCTCGGGCCTCAGTTTCTTCATCTGTAAAATAAAGTGTTTAGACTAAATCTAGGTATGTGAATTCTTATGTAGCTTTAATTTATTATCTTCTACTTTTTGAAGGATGAAATTCTGTCAGTCAAGTTCTGAAACTGATACCTCCTCTGTGGAATATTTTGGTAGAAAGAGAGAAAAGCAATTTAGCAAATGACAAGTTAATTTAAATTGAAATTCCTTATCATGAAGATATCATTTGTATATGCCATGTTGTAGTCAACACCCTCTCAAAAAACAATAAAATAATTTCTCATCGATTTCCCTTTCATCCAACTTAGTAACAGTATGATATAATAGCAAAAATCATTTGTTCTACTTTTCTCTGCTTTTCTTTCAAATACTTTTCTCCATTGTTCTCTATTCTAGTTCTTAACTTTAATCACATTAATATATCTCTCCTTGATATAATTGCTATTTCTATAACTTTTACCTATCCTGATTTTTTTAAGTATATGCTTATATATCACATTCTACTGTTGGATCTCATTCCACAAAGTCTTGATTACAAGATGATATTTGACTTGATTATAAGATTAAATTTGCCTCCAAGCATGAGGATTTGTAATTAAACTTTGCTTAGTCATATTTTGTCCATGTGTAAATAGACTTCTAACAAAATGGCTATTATTAACTGGCCATAAGTATTTGATTTTTCTTTTTTCACTTTTTTGGGCAGATTTCTGGATATCTTTACTGTTTTTCTTATTCCCACATTTAAACTAATTAGGATATTCTGCTTGTTGAATCTATATACATGCTTTCCCCATATAATTTCTTTTTGTTGTTGTTGTAATGCTTAATTTCTGTTTTAGAATCAATACTACCTATTAGTTTCAAGGAAGAAAAATGGTAAGGGCTAGGCAATGGGGGTTAAGTGATTTGCCCAGGGTCACACAGCTAGGAAGTATCTGAGGCCAGTTTTGAATCCAGGATCTCCCTTCTCCAGGCCTTATTCTTAATCTACTGAGCCACTTAGTTGCCTTTTCTATATGCTTCTTAAATTTGTAGTCCTTTTAACTGTATTAACAAGACATTCATTAAACACATTTCTTTAAGTTTTTGCTAGATGGACTCCATCTGTAGGAAAATATAAGTAATGGGGTCACCAGGGATATTAAAAATCAACTATGGGGTTTGTGGGAACACTCTCTGGGATGTAAGAGAGACTAAAATTGATCACTGAAGTCTTGTACAGCTTCACCACTCCCAACTGGAAAAATAACAGCCAACTGTCACTCTGGCCAGAGGCCTTGAATTAACTGACAAGGTAACAAGGTGAAATTGGGTTTTAATTAGAAACAACTAAAAGGAGGGATAGGAATGACTACTCTAAAATCTTAACACCTAATAACAAAACCCAAAGGGACAGGGAAGGACTTATTCACTACACTAATTTAAACTATCTAACTAACAGGGCCCAAGGAGCTATACTGGAGTCTCTGGGTTTCTGGTTTCTGCCTCAAACCTGGAACCTGCCAGGCTTGAGTACAGCTAGGGCTTTTTTGGCTTTGGGATTTCTCACTGCAATCCACTGATGATGTCTGGATGCCAGGAGCTACAGTTGTCTCAGGAACTAAGCAATAAGGGTTTGCTTGAAGTACTGTCCTCTTCTCTTGTTCTTTCCTTAAATGCCATACCACACAGGATCCAGGGGAAAACAGGATGCAAGGTGTCCTTTGCTCTGAGTTCTCCCAGGCTGGCAACAGTTTTTGCCTACCACTAATGGAGTCCACACACAGCACACACATAGACTTCCTCCTCCCTCATTCCAACCTGGAATTCCCAGCTCCAGCTCCTTCCTGCTAGGTACTTCCTAATCAATATATAATCAATACCTAATAACTAGCTAATCTAATCTTACTCATAACACATCTTAAATAAAGACATTTTTACTTCTATATATTGTCAATTGTGTCAAACTCAGTGATGCATATTCATTTAGAAAACAATAAATTAACCTTTTCTTTGTTGTATTTTTATTTATTTTGTTAAACATTTTGCAATTAAAATTTAAACTTGGTTAATGAGACACTTGACCAATAAGTTTTACATCTCTGTTTTAAGCCATCATCTTAGAATGCAAATTGCACTTCTTACATCACAAATCTGGTTTTGGTTTTTGTCTTTGTTTTCTATATCACTTAAATTTAATGAGTAGCAATAATGAAAATGCTATCTTTGTCCTGGTGATATTTATTTTATTACCAAAGAATGGGCTTCTTCTTCTTCTTCTTCTTCTTTTTTGTGATCCTTTCTAAATTAGTTCTGGCAATAAATATTCTTTGTGCCAGTATGAATCACCTGAAGTTGGTAGTAGTCATTTTTTTTTACTTATCTTGTTTTCTATTCTGTCTTAAGTATATATTCTGGGAAGACAACAGAACTCACTATCATTATTTGGTGGGCAAATATGTATTGCAGTACCGCTCATCAAATGGTCAATCTCCATCATTCTTCCATCATTCTCTGATGCTTACTGGATTATCTCTCACATAACACCTTCTGTGTATATACTTCATAATTTTTTGAAGGACAAGTAGCTGCTACCTCTCAGAGAATCTAGCCTCTCAAATATGTTTTTAGTTGTAAATGCAGATTAGTCTGTCTTCATCATTTCTGTGACATTCTTCCAGGATTCAACTTGCTGATATAGGTTAGGTTTCACCTTTATCTAGCTGCTCTATTTTCTATTATTTCCTTTAAAAAGTACTTTGATCTGGTATGGTTGCTAGATATCTGGCCCTGTATCCAGGACTTCAAGTCATTCCTCTAACTCATTCTTGTTTTGTGACCCTGCAAGTTTTACTTAAACTTTCAGTGCTTTAGGCAATTTTCTAAGACCACAAAGTCCATAGAAAGCACTAACAATGCATTGGCAGAAGTTTCCTTATGTCAGAGTTTCTTATACAGATGAAACCATGGGTTTTGTCCCCTATCTCTAAGGAATATTTTATCATTCTGAATCATCTGGAAAGTGGAGATGCATTGGAAATAAGACTATATTTGTGATATAAGGACCTGTGTTTAAATCGGTACTTTGCCACTCACTCCTTGTTTGACATTGGACAAATCAGGTTACCTGCCCTAGACCTTAGACCTTCATAAAATGAAGCCCTTGAATTAGATGACTTCTAAGATTCCTCTAGAATCTAAATCTCTACTCCTAATATTTTACACTATGTCATGTAGGAGGGATATCAGGATGACCTTTGAACAACTATAGCAATCACCGAAAATGATAGAAATATTTCTTTTTATAAATGCAAGAAGATAATGAAAGGTTATCTATTCTTCATACTCACTGGTAATGAAATTCACTGTTATTAGTATTATAATACCTTGTGCTTGACCATTTCAAGTTTTTAAGCTACTCATTTACACTTTTAATTCCTTTTATAATCATTTACCACAACATTATTTCCCTTATCAGAAAAACTCAGTGAAAAATCAGGGCAAAATATCTGGATTGATCTCCCCTCTTTCAACCCCTTTTCTTTCTCCTTATTAAAACATTATTTCTTTTTAATATTTCTTTTTCTAATTATATATTAAATCAATTGTTAACCTTCAGCTTTTAATTTTTTTTAGTTCCAAATTGTTCCCTTTCTCTTTGCTGTAATATTTTTAAAATCAGCAACCACAATAGTGCTCATGAGGCTAAGACTGCCAAGAATATCACCAGAACTCACTTGGAAGGAAGTGTCCCACCCAAGGGTCACAGAGCAGAGAGATTTCCTCACCAAAGAATCAAGGAAGGAATCACTCTGCTCACGACCCCAAGCCCATGTAAGATTCAGGGAAAGAGTCTCCTCCTCCAGTTTGGCTCATCAATATAGAGAGAATGACTGAATCCTCCAGTTGACCTTTTTAAAGCACTTTTCTCAATGTCACTTCCTGCTTCTCTTCCACTTTATGGGAACCAATGGCAGTCTTTCAATTTGCCTAGCACTGCCCTAGTGGGCAGTGACTTTTTTTTAAACGTTTATTAATATTCATTTTTAACATGGTTACATGATTCATGCTCCTACGAGTTTTCATTGTTTTGGGAAGGTTTGGATATGATTAAGTGTTTGTCCTCCTCTGTTGTCTGGATTTTCTCTGTGTAAAAGTTGTCGAGTATTCCAGAGTTCTTGATAATCTTTCTCTTCTTGGCTTCCCTATGTCTTGCCATTGTTAGCCTAGCACCTTCTCAGCTTTGTCCTCACACTCAGGTTCCATCTGTGCTGTCTAGGCTCCCGAGGTCTCAGATCTTGTTTTCTGGGTCGAGCCTCCTGATTGTCCCTGGTCTGCCCCTCTGCCCCAGGCTCTTTCAGCAGTCTCAGGGGTTGCTTCCACAGCTTACTGCACCTGGTCCCCACTCACGGTCGAAGCCTGTGCTCGAGATCCTTGTCTGAGCCTAGGGCACTGCCTTCACCCACGCAGGCACTCTGGAGAGTCCCTGTGCATTCTTTAGCCTCTTGAGGTCCTAAGTCTTACTGCTCTCAGGAACAAGCCCTGGAACTGCCAGTGACTTAATGGGTGCCCCAAATCTGCTTTAACTCTTGTGGGCTGGTCTTGGCGTTGTGCATGGTGTGGGGGTTGGGGGAGGGGCTTCTTCCTCTCACGTTTTAGTGAGAGTTGTTTCACCCCTTTATAGTGTGGAAATGCCCAGATTCTGGGTACCTTTAATGCTGCGCCCTGTTGTGAGATCCCTTCGTTCATCTGGATTTGTTTTTATGTCCCCTTGAGGAGTTCTGTATGCTTTGGTTAGGAGAGATCCAGCAGCTGCTCCTTACTCTGCCGCCATCTTAACTGGAAGTCCCAGTGACTTTTAATTAAGTATTTTTAGTAACTGACTTGCAAACTCTCTTACTTAGTGTCAAATAAGGGTACTTAATTTTTTAATTTGTTCAGCTAAAAATAGACAAAGGGAGAGTTAATCCTATCTTCACATTGCCCTCCAAACTTCATTGATAAAACAAGCAATTTGACATAGATTATACATATTAAATCATAAAAATATATATTAGTTATGATATGAAAGAAAATACAGCCCAAAAGAGAGATAAAGCTTTTTAAAAAGCATTTTTCAATCTGAATTCAGACTAAAAGTTCATTCTCTGGAGTTGGATAGCATTCTTATAAGTCCTTCATAATTGTCATGTATCATTGTGTTGCTGAGAATAGCTAAGTCATTCACAATTGATCATTGAATAATATTCCATTTGAAAAAGCAATATGAGTCCTAGATTAGTATATCTCAAAGATATTTTTCATAGAAGGAAAATAAAAGTAAAAGGATGTATATATATATATATATATACATATATACCAGAACATCTCTTTCTGGTATTGCAAAGAACTGTAAATTGAGGTGATATCTATCAATTCAAGAATGGCTAAATAAGTCGTAGTATATGAAGGTGAAGAAATATGATTATGCTACAGGAAATGACAGGCAGGATGCTTCCAGGAAAATCTAGAAAGAGTTATATAAACTAGTGCAAAGTGAAGTGGGCAGAGCCTGGAATACATTGTATGATTTATTTAGCTGGTATTGGTATGAATTTAATTATTTAGTTGGTAAGATGGTATGAAAAAAAAAATATATATATATCCTTTTTCTTTTATTTTCCTTCTATGAAAAATATCTTTGAGATATACTAATCTAGGACTCATATTACTTTTTCAAATGGTATGCATAGGTTTGTAGAATTTTGGGCAGAGTTCGAAATTGTTTTATAGAATGATAAAATTACTTCATAACCCTATGACATACCCTCCAATATTTGTCATTTTCTTATTTTATCATATTAACAAATCTAATAGGTATGAATGATGCCTTCCAGTTCTTTTAATTTGCATTTCTCTAAATAATAGTGATTTAGAGCATTTTTTTCACATAACAAAATAGTTTGATTTCTTCATCTGAAAACTTCCTATCATTTATCAATTGAAGAATGACTTGTATTCTTATAAATTAAGTCGTGTCTTGATATAGTTGAGAAATTAGGCCTTTGTCAAAGAAACTTATTTCAAACCACTCCTGTGATGTAATTTTCCACTTTTCTTCTAACCCTGGCTGCATTGGTTGTGTATGTGAAGAATTATATTCAGTTTTGCTGGGTAGATGATTCTTGATTGTAAATATAACTCCTTTGTCCTTTGGACAATAATATTTCAAGTTCTCTGATCCTTTAATATGGAAACATGTTTTCCTGACTATGGTTCTATGATATATGAATTATTTCTTTCTTGCTGCTTGAAATATATTCTCATAGTCCTGAGAGCTCTGGAATTTGTATATAATATATATGGGATTTTTAATTGTGGAACCTCTTTTAGGAGATGATTAGTGGATTCTTTCAATTCTATTTTACCCTGTGGTTCAAGCATAACAAGCAAGTAGTCCTTAATATTTTCTTATAATATGATGTCTGGGATCATTTTTTTCAATACAGCTTTGAAGGAGTAGAAAAATTCTTATATTATCTCTCCTGGATCTATTTTCCAGGTCAGCTTTATTTCCAATGAAATATTTCACATTTTCTTCTTTATTTTTTCTTTTAATTTTGATTTATTTGTTCTTGATATCTCATAGACTTATTGAGTTACACTTGTCCAATTCTAATTTTTATGAAATTATTTTCTTACTGAGCTTTTGTATTTCCTTTTCCATTTGGTCAATGATGCATTGGTTTTTTATTAAGTTCTTCTCTTCAGGGAATTTTTATATACACATTCATGTATATATATATATATATATATCCATTTCCATTTGGCCAATTCAGTTTTTTTTTAAATTTGTTCTTTTCAGTAGATGCTTATGTCACTTTTACCAACTGATCTATTCTGTTTTTCAACTTGAAATTTTCTTTGGGATTTTTTTGTGGATCCTTTACCAGGCTGTTGCTTCTTTATTTTCATGATTTTCTTGCATGACCCTCATATATTATAGCATTTTTTCTCCACTTATTTAATTTTTAGAATTCTTTTTTGGCCTGAAGCCAATTCACTTATACAATTATGTATACATCATATTATCATAATAGGCTTATTTCTCTACCCTATTTTTGAGTAAATTCCTTCTAACTTCTCTACTAATACCAAGAGGAATTTTTGAGAATTACAGAAATCATTCTTCCATGTAGACATATAAATATTTTGACCATAATAATTCCCTTAAATTTCATCTTTCTTATTTATCTTATTTTATCTTTCTTATTTATCTTTTTGGGCTTCTCTTGTGTCTCATGTTTAGACTTCAGATTTTTTGTTTAAGTCTGGCTTAGTCCTCAGAATGCTTGGAAATCTTTTATATTATTGAATGACCATTTTTTCCCCTGCAAGAATATACTCAGTTTTGCTGGGTAGGTGACTCTGGGTTGAAAACCCAAATCTTTTCCCTTCCTGAATATCATATCCTATGCCTTTCAATCCTTTAATGTTAAAAACCACTATGTCCTGTATGATCCTGATTGTAGATCCATGGTATTTGAATGGTTTCTTTCTGGCTGCTTAAAGTATTTTTCCTTGGTTTGGTGGTTCTTGAATTTAGCTATTACATTCCTGGAATTGATGATTACTTTCTGGAGGCAATCTGTGAATTCTTTAAATTTCAACTTAATTTTCTTGCTTGAGGATCTCTGGGCAGTTATCTTTGATAATTTCTTGTAATATGGTGTCCAATGTTTTTTCTTCCTCATAGCTTTCAGGTAGTCCAATAATTCTCAAACTGTCTCTCCTAGAACATTTTTCTAGGTCTGTTGTTTTTTCAATAAGATATTTCATGTTTTCCTCTATTATTTCATTCCTATATTCTGCTTTATTGTTTCTTGATTTCTCATGAAATCATTAGTTTCTAGATGGTCAATTCTGATTTTTAAGACCTGGTTTTCCTCTATCAGTTTTTGGTTCTCCTTTTTCAATTGACCCATTTCTTCTTGCATCACTTTCCTTTCTCCTTGCATCACTTTCATTTCTCTTACCCATTTCTCCTCTGCTTCCCTTAATTGGTATTTAAAGTCTTTTTTGAGCTCTTCCAGACTCTGCGTCCAATCCATATTTTCATTTTGGACTCTGCATACATTTCTTTTGCTTGTGCTGTCCTTTTCTGTGTCTGTACCTTGCTCTTTGTCTCCATAAAAATTCTTTAGAGTTAGGTGCTTTTTTATTGTTTGTTCATTTTCCTATCTAAGTATAGGTTTTCTAGGAATTGGGATAACCTCTTAAATTTCAGTCCTTCCTTAATACTATTTTCAGCTTATTTTGGGGTTGTAATTAGTTTACCAAATTGTGTGAAGGCTGAGAGTTCTGAGAGCCCCTTCCCACCCTGATTCAATTGACCCTTGAGATGCTAATACCTTAAAGCCTTTCCTCAGGTTTGGATGTAAGTTTTTGATCTCAGTTTTAACATGATCAGGTCAGGGGCTGATCAAATTCTAGCCTTAGGCTTAGGCTCAAGATTTTGGTTCCACTGTGTTCTTGATTCAATCATTTATACCCTTGATTGCCTTGTCCTGGTTCTCCACACTTATTTTGGGTCAAAAATATCAAGGGCTGCTCCCCCTAAGAATTAAGTCCTTAACCCAAACCATGAATTATGTCCTCATCCCAAGACTAGACTTGGATTCCTAGATTTACTCTGGGCCCATATGAATCAGCCCTCTTTAGCCCACATTGCTCTGGGCTGGGACTCTGGATTTCTCTACAGGTTTGAAATTTCAAGGGGTATGAGTTGGCTTGGACTATTATTTGCCCAGGCAGACTCTCAGAGTCTGAATGTTAGCTTGGTTTAGGTTCAGAACCTGTGACAGAATAGGTGTATATGGGGGGTGCTGGGGGTGGGAGAGGTCGTGGTTTGCTCTTGGCTTGATCTTCACTGCTTGCTATAGACTCTTGATAGCTCTGCTCCCCTCTTACCTCAGTTCCCCAGATGGTCTTTACCTAATTTTTGGGTTTTTCTTTTCTTGAAAGTGTTTCACCGTGTCTCCTTGTTGGTTCTTTCATTCCTGTATTCTTTTTGTGGTGATATTTCAATCTTCGTCAGAGAGGATTTTTTGTGGTGAAATAGAGCTGCTGTTCTTGTTACTCCTCCATCTTGGCTCCAACCCTGGAAGTTATTTCTAGACTTTTAATTTAATTTTAAGTTGGGGTAAGTCCTAGGCTTTAGGTGTTTTCTTCTGTTGTTTTTTGGCTTTAGTTCTTGGGTTAAGTAAGTTTTCAGTTCTTCCAAGGTGGTATTACATAAGAAGACATGTAATCAGTGTTCTCCTGAACTGTGTTCTTCTCTGTGAGTGACCACAAGTATTCTTTTCTGGCCTGATCCTTACTCATGCTAGTACTCTTCTTCACCCTGGAACAACATATGAGCAATGCAACAGCCTCCTGCTTTAGTGCCAGCATAATATCTCCTTTAATCTCCTTCTGAGTAATTTTCCAATCCCTGCTAACAATTCAATCACTGCAATGCTTGTCTCTTTCTTTCTGGGGCTCACCCTGAGCTAAGTGGCATGGCCTATAAACAGATTGGTCTCCACTCTCACTCAGATCTTTCCTGCCAACTTCTAAGTTGTCTTGGGAGGGAAAACTATTTCATGCTGTCCTTTTGTTGATTCTGTTCTTTCAGAATTTCTTTTGAGGCATGAATTTAATATTGTTTAAAGTGAAATTTGGGTCAGCTACAGTGAGTTCCTGCCTTTCCTCTACCATTTGGCTATTCTCTCTCAATCTAATTTTTACCAGGCAGCTGTATACTATACATGCTCTTAGTCTACTACCTTTTTCTAAATCTGTGGAGGGGAAGAGAGAGGGGAAAAAAGATTGTTAAGAAGTCGATGTGGCAATATTGGGTCACGAATACACTGCTGGTCGATCTGTGAATTGATCCAACCTTTCTGGAAGGCAATTTGGAATTATCCCCAAAGGGCTTTAAAAGAATGCATACCCTTTGATACAGCAATATCACTACTAGATTTGTGCCCTAAGGCAATAATATTGAAAAATTTTTGCACAAAAATATTCATAATCATGCTCTTTGTGTTGACAAAAAAATGAAAAATGAGGTGGTATCCCTCAATTGGGGAATGGCTGAACAAATTGTGGTATATGATGGTTATAGAACACTATTGTCCTGTAAGGAATGGTAAACTGGAGGAATTCCATGTGAACTGGAAGAACTTCCAGGAACTGATGCAGAGCTAAAGGAGTAGAACGAAGAGAACATTGTACACAGAAAGCGAAACATTGTTAAATAATCCAATGTAATTGATTTTACTACTACAAGACAATCCCAGGTAAAAGGAATGGGGGTGTTTTACCCACTAAATAGATGTCCCTTAGTGTGAATCAGTGATGTCCCAAACAGTTGTTCTGGCCTATTTTGTAGGCCCAGTGGTCAGCCACCCCAGTCCTCTGTAAGTTTAACACAAAATCTGACTGTGGTTTAATGTTATTCAAATAAACTTATGTTTCCTTTATAAATAGCAAGATTGGTATAAGACCAAGGTAAAAGGAGTGCCCTAAGCTACCAGGTTCTAGCTCCCCCCACTCAGATCCTGTTCGGCAAGGACCTGCTTGGTCCCAACACCGTTGGGATATTCTATTTACTTTCTCTGTTTGCCTAAATCCTTCTAGCTAACTAACTAAAATCTGACTAGCTGGTCCAAAAATGAGAACAAAGTTCAGATTATAAGATTTTACTAAAAGCTAACAGGCTTAAGCTGAAAGTGATCAGGCTCAGAGTATGACAGACAGATTCTTTTCTGGCAACATTTTTCACTCACATGAAATCTCCAGGAACTGGATCTCAGCACTAAAATGAGATCAGGATGAGAGTTGGGATCAGGTAAAGAGTCTCTGGATTCCTGAATCTTCTCAGGTAAGTCTGGAGCTCCACCAAAAAAACCCTATAACCCATAAAAATGGCCACCAGAACTTCCTTTTTCTCCACTCAAAGTGTCCCAAGGCAAAAGTGCCCCCTGGGACTCTCTGCCCTCCTCCTTATCCTTCCCTTTCATTCGGGAATCCAACTCCAAATGGTTCTAGGTGTACAGTCGACTGCCTTTCAAAACAATCTCTTCCACAATGTCCTTACATGCTTTTTCCCCAAAGTCTTTTGCAAGTTTGCCTTTGTCTATCTTTATTTTAACACATGGGACTTATGAGAAAGAATGCTATCCATATCCAGAGAAAGAACTGTGGGAGTAGAAACACAGAAGAAAATCATATGGCATCATTTGTTTATATGGGTATATAACTTCAGGTTTTGGTTTTAAAAGATTGATTTATTGAAAAAATGAAAAATATGGAAATGGTTATAAGTGATAACACTTGTGTAACATAGTAGAAGGACTTATTGGCTCTGGGAGGGGGGAAGGGGAAGAAAAGAAAATGAACATGGAAACATGGAAAAATATTTTTAAAAAATAATTAAAAATAAAAAAGAAGTCTATATGACATTAATACTTATGATAAATTAGTGAAATTTTTAGATAAATTGTTAATATTCATATTTCCCAAATTAGAGGAATAAATGTTTAGATGATATTTCTAACGTCAAACAGCAATCAGACCTCTAGCACTCTGCTCCTGTACTTCTTCTTCCTTTTTCATAACAATATGACATCTTGTTGATGCATCAAAAGCATAAATGGAAGAAGGTAGCTAGACCTATATTTTCAAGTCAGAAATGCATACAACATGAAACATACCTTCAGTTTAGATGTGCCTTGTTGTATATGCTTCTGTCCAACAGAAAGGTCAGAAATGAATGATAAGCCCACTTTATATGAATAAGAATGGAAAGGAAAGTAGGAAATTGAAGTCCAGAAGCTATAAATGAAGGGACAAACTCTTCAACTCCCCATTTTCCCAACTACCTTTAACCGTTTAAAATCTTGGCTCCTCAGTTCTATATCTTTAGGGAGAACCAGACAGAAATAGCAGCTTTCATTTTTACATTAGAAAATATATTCTATCTTCTAATTTGTCTGAAAATTATATATATATGTACATATATATATTATTTTCAATGCTGCTTTGGGTTGAATTTATGGCACAGTTGTTTTTTTGGGGGGTTGCTAGCATATCTACCTTATTAATTATATTATGCCTAGGATAATATTAAAATTAGTTTGTATTTTCTATCACCACACTAGATGCATGCTGTGCAAAAGAGGAAAGCAGCAGGAGACTAAAAAATTGTGATGGATTATTCATCTGCTTCACAAATTAGATCATCTACACATAGAAAATCAAGATTTGATTGTGTACATAATTTCTTCTTTTGTGAAAGTATTTTAAAAGAAAAAGCACCTGATACATTTGATTTCCAGAGTTAAACCATGAGAAAATCTCTATGGAAAAGTGATTAAAATGCTTTTGTCTCAAAAATACTAGATTCCAGAAAAAATATAGTATTTTATTAATTGTCTAACCATTTTGATTTGATTATCTGTGCTATTTTAAAGCCTAATCATCTAGCAATCCATTAGTTATAGATAGATATATACAAATAGATAAATTATAGACATATTTATTAAGTTTTCATAGCCAAAATAAGCATCAGTAGGAATCAGTCAACCAATCAACAAGTATTTATTGCCTACTATGTTCAATATACCAGATTCTAGGGGATTGTTGTTCAGTCATTCAATCTTACTCAACTTTTCATTACCCTGTGTATCATGTCCAAGGGATATTCTTGGGAAAGATACTGTTTGCCATTTCATTCTCCAGTAGATTAAGACAAATCAAGGCCCAATGTTCTTTCCACCAAACCATCTATTTGCCTAAAAAATATAAATAACCCTCCCTTTAATGAGTTTATATTTTACTATAGTAATAAAAGAGGAGGGAGGGAAAGAGATCAAATATTCATATAGTACCTAGTGTATGTCAAGCATTGTGTTAATTACTAAGTGGGAAGAATCAGGAAAATCCTCAGATGAAGTAGCCCTTCGTGCTGAGATTTCAAAGATAGGAGTGTTTCTGATAAACTGAGGTTTGGAAAGAATATATTCCCAGTAGAGGGAGAAAGCATTTGTTAAGTCATGGATTTGAGAGATGGAACATTGTCTGTTAAGGGCAGCAAGTAGGTCAGTTCATTTGGACCTCAGAATGAATGAAGAAGAGCAATGTGTGCTTAATCTCCAATAATGAACAAGCCAAATTATGAAGGGATTGAAATATCGAATAGAAGCCATTACATTTTATCTTTGAGGCAATGGAGAGCTACTGAAATTTCTTGAGTACACAGGAAAGGTATCTGACATGTGCTCCAGGAAATACATTAAGTAAACTAATTTTTTTTTTATTTTTACAGTTTGTGTCTATATTGCTATGAAGATTCTCTAAAGATGATGGTTTTTCCAACTTCCAAATATCTTAGGAGACTGTCTTCATGACTTTCTATGGATAAAAAGCATTTATAATTTCATGGCAAACCATCTGATAGTGAGTTTATCCCCATTTAGGCAGGCTGGATTTTGGGTAATAGATATATATTCCATTGTGAAACTGGCCATCAGTCACTTTTATAGCTCAGTAGGATCCATCAGACCTCATGCAGCACTGGCCCAACACATCCACATTACTGGGCCTCAGAATAAGATTTTAATGGTGATGAAAAGTTCATTTCCCCTTCTAAGCATTTCCAGAGAGGAAGACATATCTGGGAGAAAAAAAAAAGACAAAAGCATATATTGTTTGAATTTCAAAAATGACATTGAATTTATATTCAGTTGAAATACCTTGGTTTTCTTTTCCTAAGATTTTTCCCTTTGTATAAAAAGACAGACTAATAATATCTGCCCTCTATATATCTTTTAGACATAAGAGGGGGATTCAAATTCCAAAAGGTTTTTTTTACTTGAATTCTCTTATGTGCGCTAGAAATTGATTAATTTTCAAAGTTTGGTGCTATTATGGAATACTTTTGCTTGTCAGAAATGTTTGCTTTGTTTATAGTTTTCAATGGCTATGCCTGTCCTAATGGCACAGTTAGAAGTTGAAGGTACAAAGTTAGAATGAAGTCTTGACAGTACCCTATTGAGAAAGTACATCAGCTAGCCCATGATGATGCTAATGTAAAATGCCAAGTGCTGTCACTCTGGTAGGCACAGTGAGCCTGATGCCGACAGCAGGGAATAACGACACATTTTGAAAGCTGACAAAGGAAAAACAAATGCATTATGTATAGCCAGCGAAGAATGTGAACTACAGCATCTTCAAAGGGGTGGCTTTGAAACCTGCTGTTTAGCAGCCTTGTCAGTGACACATTAAAGCTAATGTGGGTGAGATCTGTTTTCCAGGCAGACCTGACTGACCTTTGTGTCTTCATTCAGCAAAGCCTGATTGGGCTCCTTGAATGACCACCACCTGCTTTTAATAAAGTGCCTGCTTTCAGCTCCAATATGAAACAACTGATCCTATTAGGGCTAGGACTCCATTTCTTTTCAAGGCATTCCAAGATTCTTTATTGTCTCACCTCTTAGCCATTTTTAAGGTCAGTGCAAACCTATGTAATCCTTGAAAAAGCTGACAAACCAGTTATTGCTATTTCTGTAGCAAATGGTTTTTATCCTTTGCTTTGTTAATATCATGGGACATCCTGAAACATGTGGTTCTTAGGAGCCTTCTCCTACACTGCACTATATTTTAAACATCTCAGAGAAGAACAGGATGCTGAGAATTGGCCTGGTTATACTTTAAGTACGAGAACAATGGGGCATTGTTTGTTACCTGAGGAAGGCCTTTGGAGTAACATTTTTCAAAATTCCTGACAAACTTCTTGTGAGTAGTCAGTATTTTTCTCCTTTCTGTAATGTTTGAGAAAAACTAGGGCACTGGAAGGTTAAGTGATTTACCCAGGGTCAGAGAGTACAGCACAGAACACCAGAATTTAACCTCAAGAGATGAAGTCCTTGATCTGTTGTTGAGTCAGCTGCGTCATTCTGAAGCTGAAAATAATATACAGTCTGCAACTTTGCAACCCAAAGATGACACTGGGTATTTATTCTAGCAACCTGAAGAGACCTCAAATGCAAATAAAATCAAAAAACTTTGGTCTTGGGGGGTGACCTCCTCTAGTAAGAGCTCACATAGTAAAGTACAATTTGCATTTTTTAAAAAAAGTATATATTAGCAACATCAGAAACTGTTTGGTTTCCTGCTGGATAGAGAAAGTACTGAGAGAACCAGTGAAAATTTCCTTTTCTTTATACATTAATTTGTCTTTATCCTGATCATGAGATTTTACCCCATGTATACAAAGGATATATAGAATCATATCAGTCTTCAACTTCATCTTCTTCTTTGGAATTGTCCACTGGGAATGATTGTCTACGTTAGTAATCTCCAAACATTTTGGATCATAAACTCCTGAAAATATTTTTCCCTCTAGTGATTATGTTGATGGGAGTATGGGATGGGATTTTTCTTATGGTATCTCTACAGCTGTTGTTATGGTTCCCCTGGTTATGGTTTGTTATAGCTCCCAGAAAGGACTGACAACTGCCTCAGAAAGGGGTCAAATGGGGAATCTGCACAGGTATGGACAGAGATATTGGGCTATAATGGGTAAAGAAAAAGGGTGATTTTGTTGCAGAAAAATCTCCATGACTACTTATTATCCAAAAGATGTGATATAGCCTATCCTATCACTCTGTCTGGTTGATCACACAAAGCCTTAGAGTCACAGATTGGAACTACTTTGTAGAACATTGGACAATTGTTGTCATGTTAATCCTCTGATAGTAAAGGATCTGGAGCAGGGTAAGGTGGAGTGAATCCTAAGTGAGACACTTAAGTTGTAATTAGTGAATCTCAAAGGATCACACACTGCAGTAGATGTTGTTTAAATGATGAATCCTTTAAACCCAAGCTCCAGGTATAACAGTCTCCCAGAGTTATCAGCCAGGCAATGAAACTGCAGTTAGAATTATATAGATGTCTTTTCTAACTGAAACTCTGGCCTAATGGATAATGCTTTGGTTGACTGCGAATTAAACTCTGCTGTTGAAAGATACAATAATCCTCTTCCCTTCAAATATCCTAATGATGTGATCTACTAAGAGTCTTGATGATGCCAAGTTGAAGTAAGTATATTTATTATTAACAGGCTTGGGGAAGGGAAAGCAGGATATGGCTGGGATGAAGGGAACAGGAAGTCCTTAATTAATTAATTCTAATGATCATAATGATGATCTTGAAGTGATGTTAATCAGGTCTGGCCCAACCTAAATCAAGTTACTCTGCTAATGAGGTGTTGATGTTTCTTTTGATGATTAGTTCAGGATCAGGGACTGAAGAAATAATGGAAATAGTTTGCTGGTTGGTTGGCTGAATAAGCTCAGCTAAGGCCTACCCCAAAACCACCCTTTCCAACCCAATCTCAAATCTGAGATCACTCTCAGTTCAAAATCCTGGCTTTTATACCTAAGCCTCAATTGTCCTTGGCACCTGCCACTTCCTGCCAGGCTCAGTTCATTCTACATTCCAAGCAAGTAACTGTCCATCATCTTGATTTCAACATGGCTGTACAATTTATCATTATACTATCTATGACTTACCAATTCACCTTAAGCATTTTTTTCTTTCAAAGAGTCTGCCAATGTCCTCTTGTGGCTAGAAACTTCTATTATTGCTAGGACAAGCTAGATTTAAGTAAATGACTCAAAAATTAATGAGACTTTTGCAGACTACCTAATATCCCAGGGGGGATTCAACATAAGAACACTAGCCTGAAGTGAGAATTCAGTGTTGACTTCCGTGATTGGGGAATTGTTTAGTAGAACTAATTCCACTGACCTGACCTTCCTAACAATTTTGAGCAGTGGGGCAAGATGAGACAAAAGAAGAAGGTGCTAAGATAATAATAATAGGAAATTCTCAAGCTATATGGTAATAAAAACTTTAAATATACTGTAGATGATACTATTAGCTAGAAAAAACTCCAAATATTTCTTTGCAAAACATTTTTAACATTATTATTTGGATTGAAGAAATGGATAGAGTGGCCTAGACCTTTCCTGAGGACTCTTGTGTAACTAAAACTCAATTAGTATATGATAAGATTTTTTTAGAAGAAAAAATATATGTTTAACTAGTCATCCCCATCAACAATCAAAGTGCTAAGTTCATACATATGATGTAATCACAACAAATTGATATTATGGTGTGATAGGTTCGCAGCTAATATTGCCCATTGAGGGCATGTTGCTCTTTGGACTTCAGTTTCATCATATACCAAATAGAATGATTTCATTTGAAAACCTCTAAAATTATATGATTCTCATCTTGCAAAATATTTGAGAACTCAAACTCATAGAGATAAGGAGAAGAGAACAACAAAATCCAAACTGAAATTAAAAGGAGAAGATTGAGGTAACAAAAATAACTCCCATTTGCTTAGTGTTTTGAGGCTTATGAATTTCTTTCATTGTGACAACTGTATGACATAGGTGATAGTAATCACAGATATTAATAAGAATAAAGGAACATTTAATAATTGTATTTAAATTTGTTTAACTCTAAGCATAAAAATATATATTTACTTTGCATGGAATAATAGGTCTCTGGAAGCAGATAAAGAATGAACTGAATGTCATATAGAACCTCAAAATAGGTATCTAGAATCCTTTAGGTAGAAGAGAAACTATCTCAAATGTGCAGACAAGAACACAAGGTGGTTTTATATCCTATATTTGTTACAAGTCAAATTTTTTACAAATCAACGGGAATTCATTTAGGTTTCAATGAGTACCAGGCACTGTGCTAAATTTGGGGAATTCAAATACAAGCAGAAAGAACAATTCCTGCCCTTAAACTTACATTTTAATGAGGGGAAAAATACAAGGAAACTAAAAAGTTGAGATGAGAGGAAGGGTATCAGAGAAAGTATGAAGAATCAGAAGAACAGTCTGGAAGGTAATGAATGAATGCTTAAAATCAAGATTCCTGGGAGAATGAACTAAGAGGATGAGAACATAGGGAAAGAGAACACATCGTATGTGAAAAGTTCAGGAATATGGTGAGTTTCTAGGACAGTGATTCCGAACCTACGGCATAGGTACCAAAGATGACCTTCAGAGCATTTTCTGTTGGCACATGGTTGTCTTCCACTGTCCCCCCGCCAGCTCCCCAGAGTTTGTTACTAGGAAGGCAAAGGAACTTGGGTGAAGTTGCTCCCTTCCCCCTTCCAGCATGCCTGACATTTTTTCACATCGCCTGCCTTTCTGCCTAGCAGCCCAATGGAAATGTACAGGGGGTAAGGTGGCTGGACTAGAAAGGAGCAGAGTGCTTGGGCCACTCCCTCCCTCTCCCATAATCACTGAGGATATTTCTCACTTCACCCAACCCTACGCCTAGTAGCCCAATAGGTACACTTTCTCTCTCCCCTATGTGGGGAAAGGGAGGGAAGTACAATCCCAGGACTTGTGGGGAAGAGGTGCATGGCACTTATTCTGGGGGGGTAGTGTGGAGGCAGGGCTTGGCACTCCATCTCTAAAATGTTCACCATCACTGTTCTAGAGAAAAGAGGTTTCAGTTATTACTCAAAACCTTCAAATTCAGCAGTGCAGAAATAAAGAGGAATGAAGATGTGGCTGCCCTAGGCATCTTCCTTAAAAAGCATGAGCTTCCTAAGGTAATACAAAATAACAACCTGTCATTAAAGTCTGATACTGAAGTAACTCAATTATTAATATGTTACAATATTCAATGAGAGGGAAAGTCAGCATCTTATGTTGTCTTGCAAAAATCTAGTATGATTTTTAAGAGTAGTAAAATAGTTTACTATTTTTTATTAATAAACTACAATGTGGGGGAGGAATGAGAGGGAGAACAAAAAAAGAATGAAAAATACATTTTTAGACAGCTAATGTGAGAATTTGTTTCTCTTTGATAAGCATATTTATTATAATTTATCATATTTATAACAAATCATGTTATATATTATGTTATACATTTAAACAATTGTAATATTAAGAAAGAAAAAATGTAGTTTAGGTTAACAAAGAAGATAATGCTTCAACATCTCAAACACTAATATAATTTCATCAATGTAAGTAATTCTTTCCAGTGACATACTGTTATAGGGAATTTTGAACTAGATATTGGTTTGATAACGTAGTTACCACTGACAGAAAGCTTCAGTTGATGGCAGTTAATAATACTATCAGGAGACAGAGTATTAAAAAACCCTATTTATTATAAGTTATCGAAGAATCTTAGATAGGAAAAGGAAAACAGAAAGGTAGGAACTATGTTGATTATTGATCTATTTACCCTAAATCTAAGAAATCTATCTAAAACCCGGATCCCAAATCTGTCTCTCACAAGATGTCTTCTTACCTGAAAAATCAGAGCTAACAACTCCCTTTCTATCTATTAAATAAATTTATCTTACTAAGCTATTCTAATCAAAATCTGTACTTAAACTCCTTTCCTTATATTTTAGCTTCTAAGATTCAATGTAGCTTTCTCTATCTTTCTCCTGTCTCAGAGGATTCACTGTGACAGGTTCACAGATGCTGCTAGCTATCTTGCTCTCTATTGCCCCCTGTGGTTGTTCAGGGAACAGCCTGAGCTTCTCTCACTGTCAGTTGAAAATCACTCTCTGATTCTTATCCACTATCAAGATGGTTTTCCAGGATAACTGTCTCCAAAGTCTTCCAGGATTCAAAGACCCAAATCCCTAGATACCTTTCCTCAACAAGAAAAATCTAGAGAGAAACCAGTAATCCAATTGCCTCTCCTAAGGGAACCTTGGAATTCTTTACCCCTGACACTCTGAAAATTTTCTTGCTATTCAAAGGAGCTGAGGTGAATTTTAAAAACCTTGTTCTAGCCTAAAATGCTTAATTATATCTATGACTTAATATTTGATAAAGCTAATTAACTAATTAATATTTATAATACATAATTTAGGTAGTATTACAGAGCTACTTTCAAAAATTGACTGGGCTATTCTTAGTTGAAATAAGATCTATTCCCATGTTGGTATACAAAACTTTAGTAACTTTGTAGGATCATCAAATGGGTGCTAAGTGTGGTTATAGCCTTTGGGAACATAGAGTCAGATTTGAAATGTATTCTAAGCAATTAGAATAAGATGAAGTAATACATCAATCATCTGGTGAAAAGAATGTTGATATGGAGTCAGAAAACCTAAGTTTAAATCCTGTTTTGACTTCACATGCAAGATCTTAAACTTCTTTGCTTCAGTTTTTATTTCTGCTAAAAATGAGAGTTGGACTAGATGACTTCTAAGACCCTTTCCAGCTCCAGGTCTATAGTTCTCTTTACATTTAGATTTAAAAAAGAAAATAAGACTTTTTTATTTCAATATTGAAGGGAGCCAATATTTTATCAGTATGGTCACTGATTTTACTGATACAAATGTGTTAGGTCATTTTATGCCTAAGCAGATAAACTTTCTAAATTCCTGTGACCTAAAAGAAATTATAACTTGGTGCCCAACCACATGATAGTAAGTTTCACTGAAATTACCTAGGTTGATCATCAGATGCCAAAGATACAATCCATCATTGTAACCACCTTTAAAGACTTTTTAGTTGATAGAATCTATGTCAACTAGAACCTTTTTGACATAGGTATGGGTTGACTAGAGTCACCTTCATTCCAAGATATTGGCTTAGGTCTTTAAGGGAGGCAACCTAATTGCTGATGAACATTCTGCAATGTCTATGTAGCTAGAATGATATGTTAGATAAATAAGTATTCTTCACAAACATTTAAAGTTACTTTAATTTCAGAAATAGAAACTTCAAATCTTGCCCAGATTGTCACCAATTTCAAGTTCTTTCTGATTTATGCAAACTTATCAAGGATGGGATCATTTCATTTTTCTGTGACATTTGGTTCAGAAAGATTAAAAAAGGAACATTATATGCTATGGTTCTGTGTAAAAGAGATTTTTTTTTAAAAATTAGCTGCATTGACAGGCCTCTGGACTGTGTACAACATAATTTGTAATTAAAGTTATTAGAAAAAAGCATAGCCACCCAAATATAGCACCCAATTAAAAATTGGTCATTGTAATTTTAAGAAGAGTCAAGTATCCCCACAGATATTGGAGCTTGAATTTTATTCCTGACCCAAAATACAATACTTTTGTTAGGATGGTGTCCTCTGACATCATGCTGGGACCTTACTCCATTAGTGACCCTGAAGAAAAGGATATAAACTAGCTACTGACCCAAAAATGTACTTAGTGGCAATTCTTACATATTGCTTGGAGCTCTCCAATTCAGGAACTGAACTGTCTTAAAGTTTTGTGTGATAGAAATGTATTTCAAATGCAATCTGCTATGGCTGCAGGCAACTTTTAATTATCCACCAAGGGGAAAAAAGATTCTCTTACCAACATGTTTCCCCTTTCCTCGTTTGGCAAAAAAGTTTCAGGGGAAAAATATAGAAAACACAAACATGGATATACATTTCAAACCAATGCCTTAGGTCCTTTAATTTAAAAAAATGGGATTAAAAGGTCAGCAGGTCAAAACTCAGGTACTTTTTTAGTTCCCATTACCTTGAAAATCCATTGAAGATAATACAAGAGCCACAATAACTATCCTTTTTCTGTCCCCCTTCCCTCATTATTGATGCTAGATTCTACAAGTAGGTAAACTCTACTTTGATCGGAAATTTTCATTAACTTCGAGAAACTGGAATATTTGGACCATAGCAACTTTAGTTTACCCTATTTTCTTCTTTTTATCTATTTCCCAAATAACTTAGTAAAAAGGTTTTAAGATGCAATTAACTGTTCTTTTAAATGTGCATGATAGTTGAAGTTCTCAAAGAGTGAATGGTTCTTCAGTAGCTTGTAGATTCATATAGCAATAATAACAGCTCACATTTACATAGCACATAAGGCTCATGCTCTTTCCATAGGCAACCTGTGAGAAGAATAATACAAATAAACTCCATTTACCTATAGTTGACCATTATCTTTGAAAGTTATCCAATAATCTAGCTTTCATATGCCTTTATTCAGATTCTGTAACTTGAGAAACTACAGCCTCGAAACTGCTTCAGCCACATCTATTGAAGACTCAGAAAAGAAAGTTCTTGGCGGTCTCAAATGTTTGAAAATCAGAAATTGATATGATTTTGTTAGTAGAAATTATAGTATATAAGATGTATTATGACCTAATTTTTATCACTGTACCCTAAGGATCATGGGGCCTTTATGTCTAATATTCAAATTAAATTTTATACATATATGGTTTCCCCCATCAGAATGTGAGCCTCTTAAGATCAGAAACTGTCTTACTTTTCTATTTGTATTCACCGTGCTTAGGGCAGAGATTAATAAATGTTCAATTAATTCATTCACATTAATAAGTGGGATATTTTGGAGAAGTCAAGAGAATGGTACAACAGAGGACTATTTTCCCTGTTACTTATCTGGCACTAACAAATTAGTAAGATCATTTCTAATTGATGAAATTCATATTAAATGTTTGGCAAGCCATGTGTCTCTTAGAGTTAAACTACTCAAGGATTCTGTGGCCTCACTCAAGGTGGTAGATAGCATCTGAGGATGTGGCTGAGCTAAGTGTGAACATATTCGTTCATCTTTCTTAGGTAGGACAACAAGATTCTTAGCACTGAAAATACGTGTGTGCCTCTCTGTTTCTGTCTCTGCATTGAAGATGACAAACCGGGAAGGGAAGGGAAAGGAAGGGAAGGGAAGATCTCATTGAAATAGAGGTAGTAAGATACTGGTTCATAATAATATATCATAATAGACAAGAAAATCTTAGGCACGAACAAATTATTTAGAAGGTCTGAAAGTATGTAGATACTACTACTTCTAATATATGTTTATTCCCAGCATCTTCTTAAAATCTACATTCCAGCTTTTTCATTCTACCAAAATTGCTCTTTCCAAAGTTACTACTGAACTCTTAGTTGTCAAACCCAATGTTCTTTCTCCATCCTCTTTCTCCTTTTACCTCTCTGCAGACTTTGACACTGTTGGTTGCATTCTCCTTGAAACTTTCTTTTCTTTAAGTTTCTCAGGTACCATTTTCTCCTGGTTCTTTTCCTACCCATCTATGAACTCCTTTTCTGACTTGTTTGCTGGATCCTCCTCCATACCATTCCCTTTAATTTAGGTGTCCCTTATGGTTCTATGTTGGTCCCTCTTCTCACTTTACACTACTTTATTTGGTGATCACATAAACTCCCATGGATTTAATTAAAATCTATGTACTTATAATTTTCCAGTCTAGCTATCCTGCCCCAAACTGTCTGATAACCTCCAATCTCACAACTCTAACTGCCTTTCAGAAATTAAGAACTAGATATCTAGTAGTCCTCCTAAACTCAATATATCCCAAACTGAACTCATTTTTGCCTTTGTCCTCTCCTCCTATGTTCTCTATTACTAGAGGGGGTAACACCATTATCCGAGTCCCTCAGGCTTATACTTTAGCAGTCATACTTTCTCTTATCCCCCATATCTAAGCTGTTGCCAAGACTTGTCAACTTCATCTTTTTAACATCTCTCAAAAGCTCCCCTTTCTCTCCTTTGACATAGACACCTCTCTAGTAAGGCACTCAGCACCTTGTGCCTGGACTATTGCAATAAGGTGCTAGTGGCTCTGCCTTTCTTAAATTTCTTCCCATTCCAATCTGTCTTTCACTCAGCCACTAACATGACTTTTGCAAAGTGAAAATCCGATCGCTTTACTTCCCTATCTCCCACCTTTTCTTCCCCACCAATAAAATCTAGTGTTTACCTATTCCTTCCAATAGCACATACAAAATCCTTCTGACAACTTACTATCAGATATGTGTTTTTTGATCCAGAAACATTGGCCCCTTGAGTGTTCCAAGAACAAAACCTTGATCTTGGAACAAGATCTCTTGGCTCCAGCTACCATTTCTGGCTCTTTTCAATAAATAACTGGAATGATCTCCCTCCTGTGTTCCACCAACTGATCTCCCCAACTTACTTTAGGCCACAACTGAAATTCCTTTTTTTTTCCTTTCCTTTTTTTTACTGGAAGCTTTCTCCAACTCCCCATTAATTCTAGTGCCTTGTCTCTGTTAGTTATTTCCTATTTATCCCATACATAGTTTACTATACTGATGATAATATTTTTTATTCCTTTAGATTCCTCTTTTTAAATTGTGATTTTAATTTTATTTTTATTGTCTTGTGAAAAGCAGTTGCATATTAGTTATTGTTGAAAGAGCACACTTACACATAACAAAAACCCCAATATAAAACCATAAATGCACTGATGTGAAAGAAAACTCTAACAGTTTTTTCTCTGGAGGTGGAGAGCATTCCCTGTCATAAGTCTTTCAGAATTGTCCTAGATGACTTTTTAAGGTTTATATGACACTTTACCATATACTTTTAAGCACAATGAGAAATTTTATGCAAAAATTATCTCCATTTCAAGAGTAACAATGTTAAATCTAAGGCTTACATAAAGTTATTTTGCTAAGAAGCCAAAGAACCAAAATTTGAATTTAGGTTGTATGATACCCAATATAGCATTCTGATCTACAGAAAGGAAGGATTCCTAAATCATGAACACAGGCCTGGGAATAGAGCCATGCAGATTTATACATTCCAGTGAAGTTGCTTATTAGAAGGTAATTTAGGGTTTATTGTTTTCTGATTTTTATTGTTTCATTTCAGGAATGTCCCAGTCTTCGTTGCCCTACTTAGTGTTTCCTTGGCAAAGACATTAGTGTGGTTTGCCATTTCTTTATCCACCTTATTTTACAGATGAGAAAACTATGGCAAATTGAGTTAAAGGACTTGTCCAGGGTCACATAGCTAATAAGTGGCTGAAGCCAGATTCAAATTCAGGAAGATGATTCTTCATGACTTCAGGCACATCTATGGCACCATCTAGCTGTCCTTGTGCCACTTAGCTACCCACACTTTACTGTGTTATGGGGCAAATTGGAGAAATTTTATTTAAAATTAGAGGTTTATATTTGTTTTTAAAAGTACACTATCCTATGCACCATTGATAGTATGTATAGAAATGAAAAGTAGTAATACGTAACAGGTAAACATATTGACTGGTTCCTGGCCTTTATGCAGTAAAACATTCCCACAAAACTGCCTTGGCTGATAGTTTTAGAGTATGTGTGTGTGTGTGTGTGTGTGTGTGTGTGTGTGTGTGTGTGTGTGTGTGTGTGTAACACCAACAGAAATTCTAATCTAGCATACAGTGGAAGAAGGTTTGTACTATAGCCAGCATAGCCAATTGTTTAGTTTTAAGTGTGAGCATTTACAATACACCTTGTTATGGGGAGAGGAAACACTCTAAATCAAGTTTTGATTTAGATTTAAAACTAAATTATAGTTTTGATTAAGGTCTAGATTTAATAAGATGGAAGATAATCTTAAAATATGTCATATTCTCTTATTTTAAGAGATCCAATTGTTAAATATTAAATAAGCATATCTGAGTATTATGGTATAACCCCTATTCTTAATATAATTAATGAATGTCATGAAACATGATCAAGTTTTATATTGTGTAAGAGATTTCCACCCTATCTCAATTAAAGTAATCACAGAAGACCCAATCAATCAATAAAAAAACAAAGTAGGAATGAATGAGTCCTGAATTAATTTGAAAGAACTATAAACTTTAGGTCATGAAAGGAGATGTTTCCATAAGATAAATATCTTGTAATTGGTTAAAAAATAGACATTCATATAGGCCTGTGTCTAATATAGCATACCAGTTAGGAATCACTCATTTCAACAGTATGCCTAGTGAGTGGTGGTTTAATCCACTGGTGAAGAACTTCTGAGAAGTAATTGCCCATAGGAGCAGAAAGAGTTTGTTTTTCCTCCTCTACCAGTGTACTGAACAGGTGGTAACCTTCTGAACTTTGAACACTCAGAAGATGAGTAAATACTTCACCAAAGCTGGTAGCAATGATCTCTGAAGAGATGGTGTCTGAGAGTAGTAGCATCTCCCTCAAGAGCTTAAAAACACATGGAAGAAAAACTAAACACAGAGAAAATTACTTCTGGTTAGTGTTGCAATTTTTGTTACTGTTTTTAAAAATATATAAAATAATATGATTTGTTATAAAATGTAATAAATTATAATAAATTTGCTCATCCAAGAGAAATAAATTCTCACATTAGCTATGTCAGAAAATATCTCATCTCCCTCCCCTCCTTCATCTCTCCTCTCCCACCTATTCCTTCCTCAAGAAAGAAAGCAGGCAATCTGATATAGACATTGCAATTCATTACATCCTGTTAAGATTAGTTCTTGATCCTGTTAGACCTCAGAACCCTGAGACCTCTGGATTTCACTTGCTAGTTAACTTATCTTAGCACCTTTGTCACCCTGGATATATTTCCCTGGCAATTGCCTAACTTTGAACTCAGTGAGATCTAGTAGTTTTGTTTGAGATCTTCAGAAGTAGCATATTTTCTGCCTGATTCCATGACATTTTTATTTAGGAAAAAATATTGTCAAACAAATGTTTTTGGAGAACTTGGTCGGAGCCCCTATTATACTGCTTATTAGTTTTGGAACCCTCAGCAACTTCTCTTCACTGAGCCTCAGCTTCCATATCTGTAAAATGGATTTAATGAGTATCAACTCTTCATGAATTTTTTTATGAGGAATAGGATATGTAAACTACAAACCCTTTTTTAAATGTGGCTAATTTCTTTCATTTAACTCTAATATGAAAACTTATCGCATCTGCTTTTTAAAGTTGTGTAAGGTGTTTTATATAAATGCTGTTTTCTAAAAAATAATAGCCTATTATACATGAAAAGATTGCATTTAAAACTACATCATAATTATTTAGGAATTTTTATGCTTTGAGAGCTTCAAATTAAGAGATTGTAATGTTTTCTTTTAAATAAAAGTTTTAGGTAGAAACAATTAGCCACATCCCCAATCATTGAGATTATCTTATCTCTGACTTTCCCTACTGATAGGTTCCTGAGCATCTTTATGGCCACTTCAGAACCTGAAAGAAATCTACAAAAGGAAGTGAAAAACAGTGGATACTGAACACTGCATTTTAAAAAACCCAATTTAGTATTAATTAAAGCACCTACAGAGAAATAGGTGCTAGCTGAACTTTATATGCTTTTATGGGAAGACTGTAGATTTGAATAATTTCTTTCGCATCTTTAGAATGAACTTTGAATCATAAAAGTTTACTACTTTTCACATGCATAATGATACTAGTCACTTTTATTAGTTATAATAATAATCACTATAAATATTTATAAGATACTCCTTTCTCAAAGGCCTCTGGGTACCTAAGCACACATTATTAAAAATGTGTACATGTATTAACAGTAAACAAGGTGACAGCTTAGTTACTTCCAATGTAGATTTAGCCAAAAACAAAAATCTCAAAACTGAAGAAAAACAAACATCCAACAATATTAATTTGAAAATGAAATTAAAATACCTTCAGCTAAACCAATGGGATGCTATAATAGTACTTTTACTTCTGCATAATGTAGAATAGAAGTGTCAAAAACATAGCCCACAACACCCCTGAGTGAAGCCCAAATGAGCTTAAAATGCAGTTCCTATATGAATTTAATGTTGATGTATTAATAAAAATAGAAATATATAAACATGTGTGGTTTTCTAAATCAATATGTGGCCCACAGGGATTCTTATGTATAATTTAGCTGTCCCCCATTTCTGTGTGAATTTGACACCACTAATGTAGAGCATTTCAAAATTACAGGCCATCAAACAAAATATTCTTATTCCTAGTCCCATTCTTCTGAAAAGCTAATTAAAATTATATGAAGAAAGTAACTAAAATGCCCACATTCTTTGATGCAGAGATTTCATTGCTTGGTGTATACCCAAAAGAGGTCTTTGACAAAAAGAAGGGTCCCATACGTAGCCTACAGAAATATTTATAACAGCACTTTTTGTAACAACAAAGAACTACAAAGTAGATGATGTTCATTGTACAATGAATGAGTATATTGTATTAGATCAGTGTGATAGATAACTGCAGAGAAGTATAGCAAGACTTACGTGAACTAATGGAAAATGAATGGAGAAGCAAACACACACACACACACACACACACACACAATGCCTAAATCAATGTGAATTGAAAGAAAAACAACAAAGCAAAAAAAGGATACTATGAAATGACAGTGACCAAGTTTTACCACAAAGATGTAGGAAAAGGTACTTGTTTTGTCCATTTTGAAGAAATGAGAGGCTCTGGGTATGGGATACAGCATAATATGTTATTTTGATATGTTGGTTAGTTTTTCTGCACCATTTTCCCCTCCTCCTTCCTCTTCTTTTTTATAGGTCATAGTTCTCTGGAAATTTGAGGTGAGAAAAATAGATTGGAACACCAAGGTAATATAATAAAAAAACTTATTAATAAATAGTTAAATAAGAGATATATTATCTTTCTGGTATTTCAAAATAATATCATTTGATGATCAGTGTTTTCCATCTGTATAATCAGTCCATTTGGCAAATAAGACTAAGGATACTACTTGCTGTCAGATGGACTCATAATTTTCTTTCAGAGTTGCTCTGAGGGTCAAATTAGATGTTATGTGTAAAGAACCTAGTAAACATTAAAGTGAGGTATACACAGCAGCTGTTATTATTTTTTATTGATGCTATTAGTTATTTTAGAGGTAAAATGATGTGGTTGATATAATACTCTCATGGGAATAAGGATGCTGGTATATTATTCTTTACTACTTGCATTTTGGTTGTTACCTCATTATTTTATTTCCTCCTTTATGAGGACTAATTAAAACAATAAAATCATCCAAATTAGTGAGGCATACATACACGCGCACACACACACACACACACACACACATAAACACACCACCTGCACACAACTCAAATGCCCATAGATATGTCTAATTTTTAGCTCTTCAAAGGGAAGACATTACAAAAATCAATTTAGCAAGTCTTTAAATATTAGCTACATGATCATTGTCAAAATATAGGTATACAATTAAGTTATAATTTTATGATTTGTTTTATTTATAATATATAATGATCACTATTTCAACCTAGGATTTTTTAATGCCCCTACAGGTCTCAGATTTATACATCTTTATATCTTTGTGCAGGTATCATCTATTCTAACATAATATAGCCTTCTTAATGACAAGGGATATCTACATTTTGTATATCATTTTATCTTACAGTATCTAGAACATTGCCATGTATAAAATAGATGATCCATAAATGTTTGTTAAAGAAATGAATGAAAGCTTAATTATCCTCACTTGTTGCCCTCAAAGAGTAAAACCTAATGATAAAACTCTTTTGAATTAGAAAATATTGTGATCTAAGAGAAAGACCACTGGGTTTGAAGTGAAAGAATCTAAGCTCCCTTCCTCTGAAAAAATAGTCTTTATCGACCTTTCCAACTTTAAATTTTACAGACCTTCAAGAAATATTGGTGGAATTATTGTATAAACATTATTCAGCCACCATGTACTTGCTCTGTGTGTGTGGGCTGCAGAAGGAATAAGGATACTATAATAATAGGAATTATGATAACCATAATACTCCAATAAAAACATTTGCTTTAAGTTTTGAAGTTATTAAAATTTTTCTCTTCTTGTATGAGTTAATATAAAAAGACATAGAAACAGTATCCATATCATTAGTCTGTACTTCTTTTGACTAGAGAACTTCTGTCTGGAGAAGATAGTGCCATTCACTCAAGAGTGACATCATAGCCTCTCATGAAGTGACAGTGATGGTGGATATGAGAAGAAATCAACATTTACACAGTTCACATGTGGATTCTATATTAGGATCACTTTTGAGTAGGATTGAATACAGTTTCATCAATTTCACAACTGAGTGGAAGGTGAATGGGAGAGGGGAGAGACTTAAAGTAGTTAGAACAATTAGCAGACTAGGACCTATAGTAGAATGGAGACTGTGTTGGAAGAAAGAAAGAGTATATACAAAAGATTTTAAGGTAAAATTTAAAGGTTAAAAATCAGCAGTATTCAGAAATATACTGGATAGAGGAGGAAATGGTTTAGGACAGTAAGAATTCCAGAATTACATCTAGTTTGATTGACTAGATAATTAGGGGGACAATAGTACCTACAAAATAAGGAAATTCAGCAGTAGAGAGGGTTTTAGAGGGGCACTAATGAATTCAAGTTGGACATCCCGAATTTATTATCTCCATGGGACATCCTGTTTGAAATGTACTTAAGGTAGATATAAGAGTCTAAAGGTTAAGAGATACATTACAGCTACATAAGTACATTTGAGATTTGTTTGAAAATTGAGAAGTGACAGTTTTTTTTTAAAGTTATCCGTTAATTTAAAAAAAAGCAAAAAGAAAACCAATGTTTCAACATTTCCTTTTCTAAATATAGCCTTAAATTAAGAATATGCAAATGTATTAGCAATGGAACTCTTTATAAGGCCAGTAGAGATTTGGGAAATATATTTCTTATAGATTTGACTTTTGTTTTGGATTTACAGAATGTTATTGTTTTTATTTTAGTTTAAGTGATTGGCAACTAGATTAAAGCCAATTCATAGAAAAGATTATGTGTCAAATTGCTAAAAATTGTTTCTCAATTTTTTTTGTCAAATAAGTGGATCTATTTGGCCTCTTTAAAAGGAATTTTGTCAAACCCTGAATAGTATTTTGACAATAGTTATTTTCTTTCATCTCTGCTGATCATTTTAAAGGAAGACACATTTTGCTACAATTCTGCCCTTTTACATAGAATGGAGACTGGAATCTATAGAGATTATTTCTTTTTTTTCCAACTTGAAATTATTCAGACGTATGCTCAGATGACAAAATAAATTTGGTCAGCTACATAATAAATGTTGATAGGGAAGAAAATTCAGAAGATAAATTGTTTGTCCACTACAAAGTCAAATGTTTATTAGTCTATGAAGGTAAAAATGGGAAATTACAAAATTATGGAAAATGTTTGGTATATGAATACAGCATTGCAGTGACTGTCAGAAGCAATTTATCTCTCAGATACTCTATTAAATAGCTCTAATGAAGAAAATGCAAAAAAAAACAACATTGTGAAGTCCTACATTTTGAAGAAAAGGAAACATTTTATTGAAACAATGCAGTTTGATAACTTTTAGCTTTTTTCAGGATTTTTCAAAATGCATTATTTTTTATCTGTAAAGTAAATTATTTATTAACTGTTTGTTTTCATGGGATTAATTTTGTTTTCAAACTTGAACAGCACAACCATGCAAAAGGACACAGGCTCACATACTTAAAATGAACAAAATCATAGAGCATTTGGAACTGGAAATTTAAATGGCAGGTCTTCATATGTTTTGTCACTTCTCTTGAATTTTATTTTTTGTTTTTATTGTTGGAAAATTATGTCAAGTTAGGGAATTCAAAAGGTCTCAGAGGTCATTTTTCAGACACTCTCCTGATAAAGAAACTGAATGTCATTGTGAAGTGCTTTGCCCAAAGGCACCATGCTAATTAATGACAAGTTAGGATTAGAAGATAAGACTCTGGATGCTTAAAATCATTGGACTATAATTCTAGAATTGAAATTTACCTCAGAGATTGTCCAGTTCATTTCCTTTATTCTACAGATGTGGAAATAGAGGCCCACAAAGGTTGCATAATATAGTTAACTTGGCAGCATGCATCAGAGGTTGTGTTCAAACCTGGCACCTTTAATTCCCAAATTGGTACTCTTTTTCTTTTGCTACAAAAATAGTCCGATTCAATGACAGTCTATTTGATGGCAGAGTATCTTAATCTCATATCTGATGGCAAGTTGTTTAATAAGGAAAAAGAAAACAATGTCACTGATATTAAAAAAAAACAGAGCTAATGACAATTTTGCAGAACACCACTAGAAAATGAGTTGTAACAAACATTTAAATTATTTGTTCAGGGATTTGAAGAATATCTTTTTCAAATCATTTCTATTTCTGTAAAACTTATGACTCTATTAAAGTGACCTAGTTCCACTCAATTATTTTGGCCATTATTAAAAAACAATTTCCTAAGTCTTTTAGGCTATATACATTGGATAATTACCCAGGAAATTTGGAGTTGGAGATACTAGCTTAATATGAAGTAATAGGCAACATTAACTCCTTAAAACAAAATGGCTACCATTGGACTCAAATGTATTGCAGAAATAATCTAGTAGGACTTCCGGTTAAGATGGTGGCAGTGTAAGGAGCAGCTGCTCGATCTCTCCTGACCGAAACATACAGGACTCCTCAAGGGGAAATAAAAACGAGTCCAGAGGAACGAAGGAACCCCACAACAGGGCGTAGCATTGAAGGTACGCAGAATTGGGGCATTTCCACGCTATAAAAGGGTGAAACAGCTCTCACTAAAACACGAGAGGAAGAAGCCCCTCCCCCACCCCCCACCCCCACACCTTAGCACAAGGCCAACACACAAGTGTGAAAACAGGACTGGGGCAACCAGATAATCACTGGCAGCCCCGGAGCTTGTACCTGTGGGCTGCAAGACCAGGGACCCCAGGTGGCTGGAGGCACGCACAGACTTTCCCCCAGCCTCCACATTGGTGAAGGCACCACCTCAGGCTGGGACAAAGGCTTCTAAAACTCAGCCCTTCCCAAGTGCTGAAGGCATCCCCTCAGGTGCGAATAAAAATCTCCAGCCCACAGAATTTCACTACCTTCTGCTGGGGTGAAGGCAGGCCCTAAGAGCATCTGGGCAGGCAAAGGCAGTGCCCCAGGCTTGAATAATGATCTCCAGCCCAGGCTAGGACCTCCAGTGAGGACCAGGTGCTGACCAGAGCATGGCAGTGGAAGCAGCCCCAAAGACTGCTGAAGGAACCTCGGGCAGAGGGGCAGACAGGGAACTACCAGGAGGCCTGACCCCGAGGACAAGGAGACCGGAGCCCCCCAGAGCTTGCAAGGCCCAGGCAGACCCTGAGTGCAAAGACAAAGCTGAAAAGGGGAGGGGCCAACAATGGCCAGCAATAAGGAATTCCAGAAGAAAAAGACTATCAAGAGAAACTCTGGAACACTGGACAACTTCTACACCGAGAAAATCCAGACAACAGAGGAGGGAAAACAAAAATCCAAACCTCCCCAAAAAAATGAAAGCTGGTCACAAGCTATGGAAGAGTTTAAAAATGAAATGCTGAGGAAGATGGAAGAAATCTGGCAAGAAAATAACAG
>NC_058130.1:563458841-563489585 GCF_016433145.1 Gracilinanus agilis | reverse complement strand
GGAAAGGGGAAAGTAGGGGCATAAAGTATGTAAACAGGTTAAAAATGAATATTAATAAATGTCTAATAAAAAATAAATAAAAATCACTTATTGAATGAAAAAAAAAGAAATAATCTAGTAAGGAAAAATAATTTGAAATATGTTTAGGAAAATATTTAAATGGAGAAATAACCAGACATGAAAAAATGATGGGACATGCGTTTCAAGCTATGTCTAAGACTTTCTTCATTGGTGGAGAGAATGATTTTTTTCATTTTCTATGCTGCAAAGATATTTATCAAGTTTAGGAAGATATTTAAGTATAGAAATAATAAGATATTTTTGTAGCAACATATTTACCAGGAGAAAAAAATCAACTTCTCTCTATTGTCCATTAAAAATCCTTCACCAAAAAATTAAGAGTAATGGGAACGGCAAGATCTCTCATGTTAGGTGGTCTAATTTCATATTTGAATTAGTTCTTGTGGCTTACTGGACATTGCATTTACAAAGGACTTTACCAGGTAAAGTAGGGAAGGAGTTGATTAGCGTTTTCTCTCCACTTTTTGGTCTCTTCTTTTAAGAGAAGTATCATGTTTTCTCTCTTGACCAAAGACCTGAAATCCAAGCATCATGCATACCAAGGATCTGAAACTCTTTATTAGGTTATTTTCTTTAATTTTCTCAATTCCCTGAGCATTCCCAATTAAATTTTAAATTCAATCAACATTTATTAAGGGAACTAACAATCTAATGGGAGAAGAAAACACACACAAGGGAACTGGAAAAGAGGCATAGTGGACATTATGGGGTATCTTGTACCAAGGAGTTGAAACAAGTACAGCTCTACCTGGAAAGTTGAGGGGATAGAAGTACAATTTCTACCTTTAATAAAGGAATATTTGGGGAGGAATTTAGTGCTCCACCTCCTAACCCTCCAATCAGAAAAGAGAAAATTGAGGGAAGTGGGAAAGTGATAAATATCCAAGGCTCAAGGTAGCAAGGACATCATGATGAGATTATGTTTTTCTTATTTGTTTAAATGGATGCCCTAAACTTCTTGAAACTAGGAGTAAAGTGGATAAAGAGAAATTCCTTCTCTCTGTTTCTGTCTCTGTCTGTCTGTCTGTCTGATTCTTATATAAAAAACTCTTATTTCAGATTCTTCCATCCCCTGGATAGAGACTTCTCATTTGTTCTCTAAGCACTCTTTCCCACTGCTCAGTCGAAGCATGGTGTTATTATGAAATGGTTTTATGTCATAGAAGAAGTTGCATGTAAATGTAAATGTTTACTTTAAGACTGGTTTTGGAGAATATACTCATATGTGCTGGCATTTGATTTCTAAGTCAGTTGACATGATTTTTAAAGATTAAATGTTGTCCTATTTAAGTATGAACTAAAATTTCTTAAATATCTCAAGGTCATATAAATATTTCAATTTCATATGTGTACATAGTTATCCCAGTACATCAGGGATATCTTATGTTTAATATTATAGAACATTTTTCAAAATGATTCTCAATAAAAAATACAGCCGTTTGTAATTCTGTATTTATCTCTGGCTGTTGTATACATAGTATAATAATCTGCTTGGATATATTTACCAAGCTAGAATTCATTAGCAAATTTGCATAAATGCTATATGAGTTAGAGCTTGATGACTAAAGGTTAGACTAAGAACTGCTTAGATCCTGAAAAGGAAACCTTTCTGACATCGATAATATATAAATCTTTTTCTTGTCATTATCCAAAGAAAAATATGTGGTGCTATTTTTGCCTATTTTACCACCAAATGTTGCTGTTTGTACCTGATTTCAATAGCATCTCTTGATAGTTTAATTAGATGATTGTTTCCACTAATAAATATTGTAGGTCAAAAGATACCACAAATAAAAAAGTAAGAGAAAAATTCATGTTTGCAAATAGCACTACAAATGACTACCCAAATTCAATTCAATCAACATTTGTTAAACACGTACTATGTGCCAAGTTATCTGCTAGGTGCTGGGCATACAAAATTTTAAGAGGAAGAAAGAATCACGGAAATATTTGTAAATTTAAAGTTTACAAATTAACTGCCTACATCATTTCATTTGAGCTTTACAACAACATAAGACTTTAGGATAGAAATTAAGGCTTCAGATGATACTTTGAACAGACATTAACCACTGAGACTTAATTATTTATTGTATTTTGTTTTAATTTATTTGTTGGATTTATAAATTGTATTTTGTGTATGATGGCATTTCAACCTAAATTTATAGTGAAGGACAACAATCTTAAATAGTTTTGAAAGTGGGATGCATGTTTAGTCTGTCAGATGGAAAATCTTGATAAGAAGTGAAAACTTTGTTCACTAGTTCAGTCCAACATTTATCCCTCCCCCACTGCCTTCTTCTCAGTTGGCCTTTAAGAAGTATTTGTCTTTCTATCTGGATAGCTTCCTTATTCATGTTAATGTATGAATGATACATATCTGAATATATATATTTAGGATCTGACCAGAGTTCTCATCTCTATGGGGAATTCCTGGTATGGAAACTTTTTCTCTTATTATAGATCAAATTCATCTGCAGCTTATTCCTTTTTCTTAATATGCCCTTCAAAGAATTTAATTACTAACTTTAATTTTATTCTATCTCCAAGTTTCCCCAAGAGGATAAAAGGGAAAAAATACCTATAATAGGTTTGTACAGTAGTCACACAAAGCCAAATCCCACACTGAGCATAACTTTAAAAAGCTTAAGAACTCTATGCAACACAATGAACAGCCATAATCCTAGAGGATCAGTGAAGAAAGCTTCCTTCCTCGTAACAGAGGTGTGATAGACTCAAGATTAAATTTATAATCTTAAAAGTTACAATCAGAGTAAAGGATGAGGAGATGGAAAACATTAAACAATATGAGATGAGGAAAAGAAAATGTAGTCTCAGTGAATCACTTCAATTTCTACATGACATGTAAGTGTATGTATGTGTGTGTTTGAAAGGTTGAGGTGAAGTTCTCAGCTGAGAAGGCTGAGGGAGATGGATCATTGAAGAGTTCAAGAAAAATTTTTAGAAAATCTGACATCGTTGCCTTCTCCTGGAAACCCAGACTACTCTATCACTTCCTAATTCTACCTAAAAACCCAGATTTCCTTATCTAAATAACCTATTTCTACTAGCTTATAATTAATATATTTATCTTCTTAAAAATAAGTCTCCAGATTGATAAATTCAGTGGTAGCCAGTCAGAGTTATCCTGACTAAGGCTGGGCCTTAGGCCTGGTTCCAATCTGGGTTAAAAGGCAGGAAAAAAAATTCTTCCTTTTCTTCTGTTAGGTTGAACACTGAACATGAAGTCAATTCTCTCTTCAAAAGCTGTTACTCCAAGTATTTCCAAAGTTTTTAGAGGAAAAGTCTCAGAGAGGATTTGAAACAACCCTGTCTTGAACCAGTCTCAGTTCAAAGACACCAGAGAGCTGCTGCTCAGAATCTTCAGAGTGACAGTTAAAAAAAATCCTCCACCTGAGGACTCCAACAAAAATCTCACAGAGGCTTGAGCTCCAAAGCTCCAAATTGATCTTAAAGCAACTTGGCAAAGTTCTCAACTTATCAAAATTAGTTATTTACTCAATAATATTGTTCCTAATACTATGGAAGGAGGAATAACAAATAAATTAGGTGTTAGATAAGATATTTCCCTTATTTCAGTGAGATATGAGTTGAGAATAGACCAAATAAGTTTGTAATGGACTAAGTCAGCTCCATGTTCATCATTTCCATCAGCTCCAATGAGTAGCATGTGAATAGGAGCATAGGAGGTAGATAGTGAGAACAACCCATTATTGGAGTCTTTCATGAAATGACTGGCAATAGGACAAAGGGGCAAGATATTTTTGAGTAAAGAAAAGTGAGTAGAAATGGTTCACCAAAGTGTTAATATGGAGAAGGAAGAAGAATGTATGCAGTGCAAGAATAATGGCCTGCAAAGAATAGAAGGGTTGAAAATATGGAATTCATAATGAGGATGTAAAATAGGGAGAGGGATATTCAAGTTCTATAATATCATAGGGAAATATTGAATGATAAAGATTCTTCATTATATGCTACATTTCACCAGAAAAGAAAGAAGAAATAGATGAGGAGCTAGGGAAATAAATCACATGCTTGACACTAAAGCACATTTCAAAAGTGATGAAAATTCATTTCAATTATCCAGAAATTTATGGAAGTACCTCTCTACAATAAACAAAAATATATAATAACTTCCAGTCTGACTTACTGATGAATTCACCTTTCAAAAGATGGAAAAACAAACAAAGTAACATTATAAGCTAGGTCTCATTTCCTCTAAGAGTAAAGAACTGGCTGCTGGGCTTGAAATGATAGTAACATTGAGAGGGTGATTAACTACTCTATTCTATTTGTTTTGATAGAGAAGGCAATGAAAGAAGTAAACATTTATTATGTACTAGGCACTGTTCTAATAAGTGCTTTGTAATACTATATCCTTTGATGCTTACAAAAATCCTGGCAAGAAGCACTATTATTATCTTCATTTTACACTTGAGGAAAATTAGGTTATATGATTTATTTGGGGTTACACAGTGCTTTACATAGTGTCTGGCACATGGTAAATGCAAGGCTAGATTTTAAGTCATCCTCTTAATTCTGGGCTCAATACTCTATCTTCCACTGTGCCCCACAGCTACCTTTAGGAGGAAATGAGAGATATAGTCTGAAACTTATCTTAACAGATTTCAAAGGACTCATAGGACTAAAACTCCACAAAGGAAGTTAGCCAAAAACATTAAGAGAATGCTAAAAAATGAAATTCTAATAACTCAAAGAAATAATTAAAATGAGAAGGAAAACTAGAATTTATATAAAGAGAATGATCTACGTGAATAAGGTACTCAACAAGTAACTTTAATTCTTACACAGGAATTAAAGGACATGTGACTAGATAGGTGGAAGATTAATCACTTTAAAACCTTCAAATCTGAATTATGTACCAGATAGAGAGGAATTATATCTAAATCCACAGAGTAAGGAAAATGGAATTCTGATAAGGTAAAGTCTTTATAAATAAACTACAATGTTTTAAAATTTAAAGAAGTAGGAAGTAGCAGCAAACCAAATACACTACCACAACAATAATCTTCATGGACTCTTGGGAGAAGCAAAACTTAATTCCAAGTTAGTAAAAGTATCAATCTTGGCTACCCTGCTGCTAGACACACCATATCAAAAGAACCCTCTCCCCACCCTGCCTCAGAGGTAGCAGTAGACACTGATTTTGACCAGTGTTGTGCAACTGAAGTAAAAAAGAGGGAAGTACTATCATTGATTGGGGCTGAGTCTGAGATTAAGGCTGAATTTAAAATTTACCTAGAAAACATCCCAATGACACAAGAAGTAATAAACAAGCCAAAAATGAAAAGCAGAGAAAGGATGAAGGAATTGGATGCCAACTCTACTTATATTGGCAAATTTAGATTATGTTGGTTAGTTTTTATTATCTTATTCTTTGTTTTAAAAGACTTCTCTCTATAGGGTTGAACTAGGAGATTAAGAAAGCTAACATGAAGTTGGTACTTGAACCATGACCTAAAAGAAAAAAAATTAAGGGATTCTATAAGGGAGATATGATGAGAGAGTACATTTAAAGGATACTGATGCCAGTTTGGCTGGATCAAAGAGGGGAATAATAGATTTTCCACAGCATGTGAGATTGTCATGTAGAAGAATGAAATGGCAGATCCGTACTTAAGGAAAATCAGATTGGCAACAGTGTAAAAAAAGATGGATTACATTACAATGAGAAGAAATGAAGCAGGGATATGAATTAGGAGACCACTGTAATAGTCTAGGTCAATATGATGAGCATTTAAACTAAGGTGGTTGCTATGTGAATAGATACAAGGAAGTAGAAATTGTAAAATTTAGCAAATGATTACATTTGTTGAGTGAGGATTTAAATATTGCACTGATTTTATATATACGAATATACACATATACATATATGTGTGTCTGTGTCTGTTTCAGTTGAATCCAATTCTTCCTGACTATTTAAGGTTTTCTTGGCAAAGAAACTGTAGTAGTTTGCTATTTTCTACCTAAGCTCATTTTTTAGATTTAGAACTGAGGCTAAAAGGGTTAAATGACTTACCCAGCTACTAAGTATCTAGGTCACATTTGAATTCTTGATGAGTTTTTCTGATTCCAAATCTGTTGTTTTAATCCCTGTGCCACCTAGTTGCCCTGATGTGTGTATATATGTAAGATATACATATCTTTGTATATATGTTTGATCATGTATATATGTACCTATACACTCGAAACTGAATAGAAGTAATTGAAATTATTTATTTTACATTTTTTAATTTTTTCTAACTCTTGCTTGGTTTTAAAATCTTTCGTTTCCCAAAGGCCTGACAAGTACACTATTCTGTGTTTTCCTAATTTTTTTTATAGTTTCCTTCTTTATATTCAATTATTTCACCCACTCTGAATTTATCTTGGTGTAGGATGTGAGATGTTGATCTAAACCTAATCTCTCCCATATAGTTTTCCAATTTTCCCAGCAGTTTTTGTCAAATAGTGGATTTTTGTCCCCAAAGTTGGGTTCTTTGGGTTTATCATATACTGTCTTGCTGATGTCACTTACCCCAAGTCTATTCCACTGATCCTCCCTTTTGTCTCTTAGCCAGTACCATATTGTTTTGATGACTACTGCTTTATAGTATAGTTTAATATCTGGTACTGCTAGGCCACCTTCCTTCACATTTTTTTCATTATTTCCCTTGATATTCTTGATCTTTTCCCAAATGAACTTTGTTATAATTTTTTTCTAGTTCTGTAAAAATGTTTCTTGGTAGTTTGATAGGTATGACACTAAATAAGTAAATTAATTTGGGTAGAATGGTCATTTGTATTATGTTAGCTCATCTTACCCATGAGGAATCAATGTTTTTCCAATTGTTTAGATCTAATTTTAATTGTTTGGAAAGTGTTTTGTACAAACAAAAACAATGCAACTAAAATCAGAAAGGAAACAACAAACTGGGAAAAAAAATTTTTTAACAAAAATCTCTGACAAAGGTCTAATTACTCAAATATACAAGGAGCTAAATCAATTGTACAAAAAATCAAGCCATTCTCCAATTGATAAATGGGCAAGGGACATGAATAGGCAATTTTCAGATAAAGAAATCAAAGCTATCAATAAGCACATGAGAAACTGTTCTAAATCTCCAATAATTGGTGTTTAAAAATCATCTTCTCGGACAAGATGGATGGCACTTTGAATGACAGGACCTGCAGTTAAGAACTTTAGAATGTCCCAGGTGCTGTGAGCCAAGGGTAAAAAGTAGTTGACCTCAATCTTATAAATACCCCCAAGTGACAAGTAAAGCTGGCTCAGATTGGAGCAGGGACTTGGGAAGGTGGGAGGTGAAGGGTGAAAGGGTAGGCCTGAAACCTGTGACATGTTATCCTACTGAGAGAGCTAGTGAAAAATTAACATCTTGTTATTAGAGCTGAGAAAGTTTACTGACTCATCTATCAACATCATCAAATAGGCTTCCCTAATCTCTGGCTTAGCCAAGACAGGTCAGAGTTAGTGAGAGGGTAAAGAACCTCCAGTTTCTACAAACATAGTCATCTCCAGACCTTGATCAACAACCTAGATTAATAGCCAATTAATTAGCAAATAGGGTTCCTAAATCCTCAATCCTGTCACCTTGTTTCCTCCCCCCATCAATAGACTTAATATAGTATTTACCAACAAGTACCTGAGTGGTTAATTATACCAAAGCCCTTGGGAAGGGGAGATCAATATGCAGTCAGTTTCCAATAGCTAATCAATAGCCCTTATCAACAACTAATCCAATCTCAGGTTGGGACCTAGAGAGGCTAACCATCCACACAGCCTCTCAAGGGGTCCCTGCTTGGGCACACTGTTAGAAGGGAACAACTGACAGGTTTAGTCAATCAAGCCTGTCAAGGAGGGGAGGCATACATTATATCAACAACTGTGAGAGGAGAGTGTGCTTTCTCCCTCATCAACTGCAACCAGCATAGGTCTGGGCATACAATCCCTCCTCCATCCATACAATCTCTGAGATCCATATATGCCATCCATTTCTACAAGATGCAGAGATAGAGATATATCCACAGTTTATTATTAATGGCAGAGAAATGCAAATCAAAACAACTCTGAGGTATCACCTCACACCCAGCAGATTGGCTAAAATGATAGTAGGGGAAAGTAATGAATGTTGGAGGGGATGTGGCAAAATTAGGACATTAGTGCATTGTTGGTGGAGTTGTGAACTGATCCAACTGTTCTGGATGGCAATTTGGAACTATGCCCAAAGGGCAGTAAAAGAATACCTGCCATTTGATCCAGCCATACCATTGCTGTGTTTATACCCCAAAGAGATCATAGGGGAAAAGACATGTACAAAAATACTTATAGCCGTGCTCTCTGTGGTGGCAAAAAAACTGGAAAATAAGGGTATGCCCTTCAATTGGGGAAGAGCTGAACAAATTGTGTTATATCCTGATGATGGAATACTACTGTGCTAAAAGGAATAATGAACTGGAGGAATTCCATGTGAACTGGAACAACTTCCAGGAATTGATGCAGAGTGAAAGGAGCAGAACCAGGAGAACATTGTACACAGAGACTGATACACTGTGGTAAAATAAAATGTAATGGACTTCCATACTAGCAGCAATGATCCAGGACAATTCTGAGGGGTTTATGGAAAAGAACGCTACCCACATTCAGAGGAAGAACTATAGGAGTGGAAACACAGAAGAAAAACAACTGCTTGAACACATGGGTTGATGCGGACACAATTTGGATGTAGACTCTTAATGACCACCCTAGAACAATTACCAATAATATGGATAGGTTTTGATCAATGACATAGGAAGAAACCAGTGGAAATGTGTGTTGGCCATTGGGGGTGGAGGGAAAGGGGGACAGAGAACAAGAACATGAATCATGTAACCATGGAAAATTTTTTTCTAAAAACTAAAAACTATATAATAAGGTAGGGAAAAAACTGAATAGAAGTAGAAAAAAATGGAGCCAAGGCACGTAGCTAAGGAGGACAGAAGAGGGAAGGTCTGCAGAAAATGGAATGAAATCTGAACCTTGAAGGCATCAATATTATACTTTAAAAGTTTCATTTTTAAAATTTTTTCACTGGTAAAAGTAGCAGATTCTCCAGAAATTCCAGCATGCCCCTCATTCATCTTCTCAAATTTTTTGTACTATGAAATCTATTGTTATTTCAAGGCTGTAGGAAATGTAAAATCAACTTATTACTGATAATCATGAACACTGTACTGTCTGATTAAGCACTTTAGTTTTTGGAGAAAAGATAAGACACAACTTGATATAACAATCTTGCAGGATTTTATCATTGTCAGCATCATTATTATTAATAAGAACATAATAAGCTATTTTATCATTTTGGAGATCATGGTAAAGCACATAAGTCTCTGACTTAACATTTTCCACAATTTTTAGAATGTTGAGTGCAATTAATTTCCTATATTGAAAGCCAGAATCAGTGGCATTATAGAATCTTCCATATGTTTCATCAGATAAATCATTATTTTATTTGCTATCAGCCTCAGATGGTTATGTTTCAGTATGCAATATTGGACATTAAATTTCGTTCTTTTTCTGGTTCCCATATTCTTTTTCATACTGTGGAATATAAGAATTGCAGGTAGCCAAAACCAAAACCAAAACCAAAACAAGTTGAAGCTAAGTCAACTAACCTTGTCAGATGTGGCATTAAACTATGACTGATGTACAATATCCTCCCCCCCCAAATTATGTTTGCATAATAACATTCTGATCACAGATGCCTGAACTTTCTGCCTCACCATCTGTACAGAACATTTCAAAATAAATGAATAGATAGGAATGTATTTTAATTAAGTTAACCTTTAAAAAGCCCATCCTATACAAATCCCTACAGACCACAAAGATGGAGCTAATATGAGAATGCATATTTGTAGAAATATCCTACTGAATCTAGAAAGAAGCAAGAGAAAGTTACTGAGAGCCTGAAGTCATTAAAGTTCTCAGTGCCCATTTGTTATAAAATAATGAATTTTGAGCACATGGTGCTCCTATGTAATCTTGTGGAATACCTAGGAAAACATTGATTCTAATGCTTTTCTTAACTGATTTTTAATTCTAAGACATTATAGTAAAAGAGGAAGGCGTACTGGTTTTGAAGTTCGAGAATAAGGGGCAGTACAATGGATGGAGAGTCAAGGCATAAGTCCTGGGTTCAATTCTGGCACTTTTGAGCTGGGTAACTCAAGCAAGAATGAATGAGTCTTGAAAACTGAAACCCCATTGTCTAGCCCTTACCACTCTCCTGCCTTGGAACCAATACACAGTATTGATTCTAAGACAAAAGATAAGGATTTTAAAAAAAGTTAGAGAATCTGTGTTTAATCTTTTATGATCATCAGTAAGTTATTTAACTTATGTGGTCCTCAATTTTCTTATCTGTAAAATAAGAGGGATGGATTAGACTGCCACAAAGGTTAAAGGTCCCTTATTGCTCTAAATCTGTGATCCTCACTGGACAGATTATGCCTGTATGATATGATTTAAAGAATTTCTAGATGCTGTTCCCTGTCCCAAAAAGATAACCCATTACCACTTAACTCATCATTATAGCATGAATGTGTTTCTCTTCTATTATTATACTATTATAACAAGTCTATGACTTACTCTCCTAGAGCTAGGCCAGTTAAAATTCCCACTAAGAGTTCTCCCACTGAGGAATTAGGTGTGCTTTCAATACTCTCAGCTTGAGTCTCCATTCTGATGTATTCTTCCCAATGTTAACTGCCAGGTAGTAATACCTCCATTTTATTTAACTAGTTAATAACATCAAGAACAGAAGTAAAAATATCTTTCCCCTATAACCTGGAGGGCACATTCTCATTTTATATCTCTGGAGGGGCACAAAATTGTTTTTCACAGAAAGAGTGGTCCAACTGTGAACTGATATAACCATTCTGGAGAGCAATCTGGAATCATACTGAAAGCTTTGGCCATCAATTTGTGCATACCCTTTGACCCACCTATACCACTACTAGGTCTATATCCCAAAGAGATTCACAATAAGGGAAAATAACCAACCTCTACAAAGATACTTAGGCAGCTCTTTTTGTAGTGGCAAAAAACTGGAAACTGAAGGGATGTCCAAAATCTGGAGAATGGCTAAACGAATTGTGATAAATGATTGTAATGGAATATTATTGTGCTCTAAAAACTGACAAGCAAGAGCATCACAGAAAGCCTTGAAAGATTTATATGAATTGATGCAAAGTGACATGAGTAGAACAAGAAGAATGTTGCACATGGTAATAATGATGATAAATGATAATCAACTGTGAATGTCTTAACTATTATCAAAAAGGCAAGGATCCAGGACAAATCCAAAGGATTCATGATGAGAAAAGCTATCCACCACCACAGAAGGAATCCAAATGCAGATTCAAGCATACCATTCTTTATTTCCTTCATTAGTTTTTTCTCTAGTATAAACATATCTTATTTCATTGCATGACAAACAAGGAAATATGTATTATATGGGAATACATGTACAAGCTATTTATAGAAAGTATGTAATATATTTATAGAAAGATAAAGTATAATGGAAGCGCTTTGGAGAAATTTTGAGGATATATAAATATTTTTGTAACTGGTTCTCGTGTGCTAAACAAACGGTTAAGAACTTCTTTTAGCAATGAAGATATAACTGGGGTCTATCAAAAAAGACATTTATCAATCAAAGCACTTTTTTAGCAGACATTCTTTCCAGATCTGCTGAAATTGGACACACACACACACACACACACACACACACACACATATACACGAGTGCAAATAAATAATTGCCTCAAAACAAAGGAAAGCTGGAGGAACAGAGCTCACTTGGTAAGAAGAGAGAATAACCCAGACAGTCTAATATCTGTGAGAATCAGTAGAACTTGGAGAAGCCCAACATGCTGTGATTACACAAAAGGCAATGAAGCTGCAGAACTGGAATGAAACCAGCCCAAGACACCCTGCATATGTGCAGAAGGCAGAAAACCTACAAACTCTTATGTGGCAGCAGAACTCTGAGTCCACAAGGGAGCAGAGAGGGGTGACCTACAAGAAACTACACACTCCACATGGTAGCAGAGCCCAAAGCAGGGACTTGCCTAACTCAAGCCACTTGGCAGGGGCTGTGAAGCAGCAGAGTAGGAACAAGACTAGCTCATGAAACCATAGAGGAACTAGAAGCTGAATATATCTGAACAAAACAGCTGCAAACCTCCCTAGAGAAGCCAGTAAGGCAAACACAGACACAACATGAAAAACAAAAGCAGCTAGACCTAACCCAAGTACCTTAGAAGAGTAATCTATAAGCGTGAAGTAATGTGCCTTCTAGCCTAAAGACCTTTATAAATATAATCTTTCTATGATTCCATATAGCTGTAAATTGTTTTTGACAAGAAAACCTCAAATGGTTTAAAAAGAGTTGGAAACAACTGAAAATGACTGTGCAAACATCATTCAGATTGGAATCCCTCTGGGAAGATGACTGTACCAGTAGCCATGTCAATTTAAATCAGATTGTTAAGAATGTGACATACTGAGAAGATATTTAAGGTAGAGACAGCAGACCTGAGATTAAGTTCATAGGAATTGGAATGGTTTCAAAGAAAAACTTTGCCTACTTTATAAGTTTGCCATGGACTGATCTTGACTGTATCTAAAAATATAATTATTTTAATCTGTATCATGGCCCACCATCCAACCTTCCCCCACCAATAAAAAACCAAAACAAAACAAAACTGAGTTTTCAAGTAAAAATAAAACCACAAAAATCCATAGTATGATAATTGTTTGGTTGAAAGAATTACATCAACTCGATTTGAAATTTTGATATCACATGGTTACAGGTTATAGTAAGGATTCAGTATGATAAAGTAGTGAAGGAGTAGTTATCATAAATTATGAAATTATGAAATGCCATTTTCTTTGATAATCAATTGTGAATGATTTAACTATTATCAGTAATGCAAGGATCTAGGAAAACTTCAAAGAACTCGTGACAAAAAAGAGTATTTACCACCAAAGAAGGAACTGATGAAGACTGAAAGCAGATTGAAGCATATTATTCTTTACTTTATTTTCTCTGTGAATTTTTCTTTAGTGTGATACCTATATCTTTTTAAAAATATGATGGACATGGAAATATGTGTTGCATGATAACATATGTACAACTTATATAGTGTTACTTGTTATCTTAAGGAGTAGGGAGAGGTAGGAAGGATCACAAAATGTTTGAAAACTATTTTTGAAAATTATATCAACATGCAATCTAGAAACAAATTTTAAAACATTAAAAATGTAAAAAAAGAAAGTATCTTTTGGTCATTTTCATTTAATGATATTTCTACTCTCATAATGAGACATATATAATAGCAAGACTAATCTTTTTTGTTTTGACTCACCAATATAACTTTTGCAAAGTTATTTCTTCCCAACTATCCTGAGAGCTAGTTTATGCAGGCATTATTCTCTCCTATTATAGATGATAGAACAGAGCCTTGAAAAATTAAATGACTTGCCCACCCACAATCCCACAAATAAGTACCTGAAGCATCATTTAAAACCAGGTATATAATGAAAGAAGGGGAGAGTAATGAATGTTGGAGGGGATGTGGCAAAATTGGGACATTAATGCATTGCTGGTGGAGCTGTGAACTGATCCAGCCATTCTGGCTGGCAATTTGGAATCACGCTCAAAGGACTATAAAAGAATGCCTGCCCTTTGATCCAGCCATACCATTACTGGGTTTGTACCCCAAAGAGATCATAGATAAACAGACTTGTACGAAAATATTTATAGCTGTGCTTTTTGTGGTGGCAAAAAACTGGAAAAGGAGGGTATGTCCTTCAATTGGGGAATGGCTGAACAAATTATGGTATATGCTGGTGATGGAATACTATTGTGCTAAAAGGAATAATAAACTGGAGGAGTTCCAGGTGAACTGGAGAGACCTCCAGGAACAGATGCAGAGTGAAAGGAGCAGAGCCAGAAGAACTCTGTACACAGAGACTGATATACTGTGGTAAAATCGAATGTAATGGACTTCTGTACCAGCAGCAATGCAATGGCCCAGGACGCCTCTGAGGGATTTATGGTAAAGAAGCTACCCACATTCAGAGGAAGGACTGCAGGAGAGGAAACATTTAAGAAAAACAACTGCTTGAACACACGGGTTGATGCGGACACAATTTGGATGTAGACTCAAAACTACCACACCAATGCAACTACCAACAATTTGGAAAAAGATCTTGATCAAGGACACATGACAAAACCAGTGGAAATGTGTTGGTCATGGGTAGGGGGAAGGCGGGGGGTGAAGGGGAAAGTGGGAGCATGAATCATGTAACCATGTTAAAAATGAATATTAATAAATGTTTAAAATTTAATAACATTTTTTTAATTTTTTAAACCCTTGACTTCTGTATATTGACTTATAGGTGGAAGATTGGTAAGGGTAGGCAATGGGGGTCAAGTGACTTGCCCAGGGTCACACAGCTGGGAAGTGTCTGAGGCCGGATTTGAACCTAGGACCTCCTGTCTCTAGGCCTGGCTCTCAATCCACTGAGCTACCCAGCTGCCCCAAATGTTTAAAATTTAAAAAAAGATTAATAGGATTTCTTTTTTATTCTAGTACATATCTGAACAAAAACAATATAAACATCCGTGTATATCTATGTTATACATATGTGTAATATATATATAATATGTCGCATATAATAAAAATAAAACATTTAAAAAAAAAACCAGGTATAATTCCTGAGTCTAGGTCCAGTATGCTATAGATTACCATGTGCCACAGTAGAAAATTCTGATTGTTATTCAGATGATTTTTGCATTGGATAAGTTATTGATGAATGTTGAGGTCTAACATTCTGGTCTATATATTTGCCTTATTGAGAAAGGTTAAATAAACCTGCCATTAAATAATACACTTCATTTGACCACCATATCATACTGTCCTCTTTCCTTCTTTGTTCAGTCAAAATCATCTTCCAACTATCTAATACTTTGGAAATGGTCTGATCCATGAAAACATACTAAATACTGTAAACATAGTAAACAACTTAATGCTGTTACTGCTTTGCAATGAAATCTGTATTATCAAAGGAATAAGGACAATGTTTCAACTGATGAAATTTGGTATAATTATGATTGGCTACTAGGGGATATATTTAGAGAGAGAGTAGTCTCCCTAATGACCTGTAATATATCTCTATATCATGTAATATGACAATTACTCTTTTTCTTTGCCTGTTCCTGAGGCTGACAGAAATTTTATATCTGCTTAAGAATGCAGGAAATCATTTTAGAAGACTAAACATCCTTTTATGGCTACATGTCTCTTCTCAAAAACAACATGTTTTTGGATGCCAGAACTAATTTATTCTACAGTAGAATGTCCATATTCCCTCTAGCAAATATTTATATAAAGCCTTATTTACCTTAAAGCCAACTTGATAGTGCTCTAAAATACTTAACCCATTAGAAAAAAAAAAAACTAACTACAAACTAAAATGTTTTCTAGTCAGAGTTTCTGACATCTTGTGTCATAAATTGTTCTTTACCATCTACTCTATGGTTTGGGATAAAGCAAAAAATAATTTAGCAATACTTTTCTTCAGCAAGCAAGTATATGCTGTCTTAGATGCTAATTCCTTTGTAATTTTAGTGGTCTACTTGTGATTTTTGAAACAGAAAGAAAGTAAAGGGATGGTCAGGGTTTGAATTGTACATACTGGCTATCTCTTTCTTGAACTCTCTCACATCTAGGTAAAAAAGTTTGAGAAGAAACGAATCTGAAATAGGTGAATATGATGACTCAATCAGATTTTTAAAGTTGTTGATGTTATATATTCAGTGAAACTCAGTCTCCCAGCTTAAGTAGACTTCTGAGATTCACTCTAAGGACACAACGCTATTTGACTTTCTTTGTAAACCAGTAAAATAGTTTTTATTATAGTAAATTGAAAGGAATTGATTGAGGACCAGAGTAAAAAAGACTCCCTAACTCTTTATATCTAAATATTCCTCGCTCCTTTCTATGGGCCTTTCACAAAACCTTCTTTTTCTTCAAGCTACACTTTACTACTCTGATCTCTATAAAACTCCAGACTAACTCTCTTTCCTGAGCTGATTGGTTCTCAAATTAGAGATAGTCATGGTACAAGTTCATCAGAGTAGAACTGTTGTAATCTTGATGAACTTCTTCAGATGCAAAGATGGTTGTAGGACTCTTGTCCAAAGACAGAGGTTTTTTTCAGGGTCTGGCTCTCACTCACTCTTAGGCAAGAAACTTCTTAGCCTCAGGAATCAGGAGCTCACAAAAATATTTGGGAGATGCCAACTGGAAACAAGGACAGACAGGATCTCAGTTCTTCTCACTGAATAGACTGCAGGAAGCTCCAGGTATCAGGTAAGGCAAATCTCCTACAAACTGCCATACAAAGTGAACTCTCCACTCTTTTGTCCAAACAGGAAAAGAGAACCTCTCAAAGGTCTCCAGTCCTCAGGTTAATCCCTTCCCCATATTCTGGAATTCCCCTTTCAGTTCCATGCCTGTGACCAAATCCTCCTTTGCAAATTCATTCCTTTACCAAGTTGCAAAACCCTCATTTCTTATTCTCCCTTACAAAATTCTTTAACTATATAGAATTCTTATCTTAGAAAATAGAAGAGAAACTTAACATAGATAAAGAAGGAGGATGTGGAAGAAAGAAAGACTGAGTAGAGTCAATGTCTTGGGAAAGGGGGAAAAAAGAGGATATTAGAAAGGAAATCAATAAGAAGAAAAATAAAATCAGCATCTAACAGGAAAAGAGATCAGGCTCTGAAAAGAGCCTAAGGAAATAAAAAATGGCATTTGGGTCCTTGAGAAAGGTGAAGACAGAAGAGAATTAAAGAGAGGCTGTGTGGTATATAAGAAGATGCAACTTGTGTGAAGAACAAATAGGCTTGAGAACCTTACCATGTACATGACATTGGAAGAAGTCATTCAACCTCTCTGAGCCTCAGTTTTCTTAACTACAAAATGAAAATGCACTATCAAACTTGAATGCTGTTATATCAAGACCCTATGAAGATTATAATACTATTGCAAAGTATGATGTTAATAATAATAATAATGAAAATTATAATAATAACAGGGATGCCGCAACATCTGATGTAGTCATATACTACATAGTTAAAAGATTTTTTAAAAGTTGGAATTGTATTTATTATATAACATATATTTCCTATATGATTACAGAAGTCAATTTACATTTCTTTTTTTACATGTAGATGCGAATTTTGAGTTATTTTCTGACATTTTTCAATCCATGTTCTCTTCCTCCCTTGCTCTCCTTCCCTAAGATAGCAGGTAATATTATATATATCATACATATGCTATCCTGCATTACATATGTACATGTCCATCATGTTGAACATTGGGTTTTGAATCATAAAACCTTTAAATCTTGCCTACTTTGTAGCCTTTGGCATGCTATTTCCTTTATCAAGCTTAATTTTTTATTAATAAAATAGCATGAGTAAACTATGATTCATAAAGTCAATTTATCCTCTATCTTGAATACTCTATATTTCCACCATCTTCCATATACTTTTATGTTCACTTTTCCTACCTCCTCCTTCAAGGGTCTAATGGAGTTCTATAATCTAGTAGGAGACTATTTGATATAAAGTAGGAAAAAGTCTTTATAGTAAATATTAGATGGTAATTGAATTCCCTCTGAATCCCTAGAAGTGTTTTTAGACAAATGTTATTTTTCATTTTCATTGGAATTCTTTCCCTTTGTCTCTTCAGAATTTCATTCTTGCATGTCTCCTATCCATCTTGAACTGTCTTCCTCTATTTTTTTAAAGAATTTTAAAAATTTTACTTTTTAAAGCTAAAACCTGAAATTCTACCACTAATATGATACTACCCAAAGAGGGTTATAGGATTGGATACTAGGTTGCCTAAGGAAGAGTAAAACAGCCTAGATCAGTAATGGAACAGATCAATGCTTCCATGAGGAGAACCTTTGGGCTCTAACTCATGAATAGCTGCTGCATTTCAAGCATAGGAAATTTAGAGGGATGAAGTAGTAAGTAAACCTATAGCCTAAGTAAATAATTAAGCAAATGAATGAATGAATGAACAAAAAAAGAATAAAATAAATCCAGTAAAAGGATTTTGGCTCTTAGATTGTATCTGTTTTTTTCTAAACCTTTTGCAATTTGTTTTCTCATTGAAGGTGCATCAAAATATGCCTCAATTTCTTCTCCTTTACCACAAATTCCAGAGAAAATCATTGCTTCCTCTTACCCTCAGTTCCCATTATTTTCACTGAGTAATAAATTCCTCTTCTTAAGAATAAATTATGTGAGGAATATCATTCCCCTTGTAGAATGAAATTATCACAAAGGGAAGTTAAGAATGTTTTGCAGTTCTCTGATTTTGGCAGAGCAGGTGCTCCAGCATCAAGTCCTATTTAACTGAAGTCTCCCCATCCTTCACTTTTTATTATGTGTCTGTACCAGAGTTGTGATTTGCTTCTTCAGCTCCTTCGCTATTTCCTTTCTGTTCAGGTAGCATGGACTATACCCCAATGGAGAGAAAAAAAATGATTTCTATTTCTGCTTTCATTAACCTTTCTCTAAGTGTTCTTCTCATCCTTCCCCCATCTTATTTCTAGTTTTCCTTGCAAATATATCTTTTTAATATACAATGCTATCTGTCTACTATTCTTTAACTATCCTTTTTCTTTTGAAAAACATACCAATTCAGAGTCATAGTATAATTGTGGATTTTGTCATATTAAGTTTCAATCATGTTTATGAGGTCAAATTTGTCACATTGCATTAAATCCTTTTGCTCTGTTGCCTAAACTTTGGACATTTGTGTGATCAATGACTCTGGACTTAACTTCACAATTCCCACTCATATTGGCAGACTGAGTTCTTAGCAGGTGGTTGTTATTTCTTCCTTCAGTATTTGAGGAAACCCTAAAGGGTCAGGATTATCTTTCTAATGTTATAGTTCTCAAGCCTTCATCAATGTACTTCCCTCTGCAATGTTAAGTACCACTTATATTATCCACCTATTGAGTTGGCTTTTCTCAATATCAATTAACTAATTATTGTTGTTTAAGTTTTACAAAACGATATTTTCTGACAAGATATAGCAATATATGAAGTATAAACCCCCCAAATTTTAATGTCTCCTCTTCCACTTGTGTATCTGAAGAATGTGAATTATCAAATAAAGTAGTAATTCTCAACATTAAACCCACTAAATTTACTTCAGGTCATAGAATAAAAGTGGAATGGGTTGTTCATTTGAATATAAAACCTGTTATATGAGTAGTTGGGTCAATTTGATGCTCAACTGGTTCAAGAAGTTTGCTTCTCCCAGAAGGTTCCTCACCTGTCTTCTCTATTTAAGTCATTGATAGAGCTTGCTATTGACTCCAGTCTCAGGGCTTCTAACATCTCAATCAAAATTTTGAAGCTCTCAAGGGAAATATTTAATTCTTTTCATTCTCAATATTCATTCCTCTAAGATCAGGAAAGAAAAATACAACAATGACAGAAGAAACACAAGTATCATGTGTTTCTGGTCGCGTGGCAACTGGGCTAAATTGTGTAGGTGATTTGACTATTTTTAAATGAGTGAAAAATGTCAGAGGTTGAAATTTGAGAGTAGTTGAGAGAGTTGAGAAATTGAGGACAATTTGCAAAATCTTTTGATGCAAATATTTGGGCCAGCTTTTGTTTTCAAATTGAAAGAAAAGTATTCCCATGGTTAATTATGGAAGATATATATATACATATATATATATATGTGTGTGTGTGTGTGTGTTCATTGGCCTCTATTTTGACCAATATATTGTGTAATATTTGTAAATACTTTGGCAAGAAACCATTTTGGACCAGCATGATTGCCAGTTACTGAGTTGGAACACAGAATGCAGAGAGGGTATTTGAGCTGGCATGAAACCAAAAGTCAGTTGAGATGTGCCTATAAAAGGAGGAAAACTTAGAACATCAGAGTCTCAATTTTGAGATACTGTTGGGAGGGCAGGATCATCTCAGGATTGTCTCTTTGCTAGGTTACTGATACCTGTTAGGATTAGGTATCTAGACAGCTCATAGGCTATTATGTGTGTATCAGTATCCAGCTTTATTCATCATTCAACATCCATATACAAATATAAATATCAACAAGAAGATCAACTATAAAACCAGAATCATCTTGAACTGCAATAAACCATCGAGCAATCAGATTCAGGCCTTTGGTCTGGCCAGACAATCTGTCAGGCAGACATCAGGATACAGCTTCTGTAGGAATTTACTGAAGATTTAGCATAAACTCAATATATAGAAAAGGTTTAGGATTCATCCTTAATCCCTCTTTCCTCACTATTCATTCTGACCTTTCCTTTACCTCAGTTAACATATTAAATTAGTTCAGTGATTCCCAAAGTGGGCGCTACTACCTCCTGGTGGGTGCTGCAGCAATCCAGGAGGTGATGGCCACAGGTGCATTTATCTTTCCTATTAATTGCTATTAAAATAAAAAAAAATAATTTCCAGGGGGCTAAGTAATATTTTTTCTGGAAAGGGGGTGGTAGGCCAAAAAGTTTGGGAACCACTGAACTAGTTAATATAAAAGAAGATGATACTTACCTGATTTATTCTCAACATTCCAAGAGGAAGTTTGTCAGTTACCACGTTGTTCCCTGGTCATTACTGAAGACAACTTTAAGATTATTGATCTTCTAGGTTTAAATTCAACAATCACAGTCAGAAATATAATTCAGAATATCAGAGTTCATTACTCTCGAGTTCATTTTATAATCTAATTACTAATTGAGGGAAACCAATCACTCCCTCATTAGTATGTGGTAATAGTGGAGTCAAGTGAATAACGTATTCCTATTAGCTGATTCATTAAAAACCACAATCAGCTGTAGGGTCACAAGAGAAGATGCTAAGTAAATACACTTTACCATCCATATAGGAGGTTTCGCCAATACCTCCTATTGCTCCACCTCTCCAAAGGACCTATTTTCTTTTTACAAGTCCAAGTTCTGAATACTTGTTCAATGGTTAAATGAATTATATCCTACATTCCCTTAATCCTTCTACCAATATCCTGTATATTCTATCAATTTATTATACTATTATTCCATTCTATCAATTTTCTTTACCTTTCATCTATACCTCTTATGTTTCAACAGGTACTGTTAAAGCTCAAGGAGTGTATAAATTCATATTTGAAGAAAATCTAGGGCCGTGATGGCCATCTTATAGTACACATGCCAGAAAAGGCATGCACAGACCTCTCAGTGGGATCATGCCTATCACCACCAGAGTTCATTAATAGAAAGGCAGAAGGACTTGGTTTGAGCTGCCTCAAACCTTTCCCCCTTTCCACTGACCTGAGGACATTTTTTTCACTTGACCTGCCCTTCTTCCCAGTAGCCCAATGGGACTACTTACGCTCTCTCCTGTCTGAGATATAAGACATGATGAACAAGATGAAAAAAAAAAAAAAACCTGGGAAAAGTTACATAATTGATGCAAAGTAAAGTGAGCCAAACTAGAACATTGCACACAATGACAGCAATAGTCTGATGATTGATTGTGAATGAGAACTATTGTCAGCAAATTAAGGATACAGAACAACTCCAAAGGAACTTGAAATATGCCATTCTTCACTTTATTTGCTCCATGAATATTTTCTCTAGATTACGTATTTGGCTTCATAAAATTAAGAACATGGAAATATGTATATCACATGTAGAACTTACATCATACATCATATATCATGTAGAGAAGATATGGAGTAGGGAATGTCAGAAAATGATTATTGAAAATTATATTGACAAGCTGGAAAAAACTAATAAAAAGAAAATATAGGTTGGAGTCAGATTGTAAAGTCAATTAAATATAAAATGTGTGCACTTATCTTTATACATGTTGCATTTTCAAATATAATGTAAGCTTCTTGAGCATAAGAGGAGTTCTAATTTTTGTGTTTGTTTCCCTAGTGACCTTCATAAAGTATACTATAAATTCTAGTAATGTTTAATTGAATATAACATGGCTTTTTATGATCTGATCATATTTTCTATGTCCCTTTACTTTACACTAGGGCTCAGAAAATCCTAGTCTGAAATCCAAATTTAACTAATTATTTTGGTATGGCCATGAGCTAGGAATACTTTTTTACATTTTAAAAACAATACATTTTTCTTAAAAAAGAAACTTTACCTCCTGGACTTTAAAAAATAGAGAGTAGGCTGAATTTGGCCCATGGACCCCAGGACTGCTGCTATAGACCAATGGTCTTCAAAGTGGCAAATAACATCTCTTTGATATGTCTTGAATACATGCCTTGGCTCTCTTTAGATGACTTCCTCCCTTTTTCAGGATCTCATCATGTACACATAAATTTTTTCAATAGAGTCTTTATAGTCTAATTCATCCTCCACACAAATGCTAAAATACATTTCATAAAGCTCCTGTGTAACCATGTTATCTCCTACTCGCTGAACTCTAATAGCCTATTGCCTTTAAGATGAACTATTATTTCTTTTTATCTTGATATTTTATATTTCTATGTTTATATTTCTATGTAAGTGTTGTAATGTACACAATTATTAGTACTATGACATATGAACATACCTTATAAACAAACATAGAAATTTTTGAGGTGCATGTTCATTTTTATTGATATGAGTACACAATTAAAATAATAGTAATAAAGACCACATCCCCAAGCTCCAGTTTCCAAAGTAGTGTGTGTGTGTGTGAGTGTGTGTATGTGTGTGTGTACACCAAGCAGCATATAAAATAATCTATTGGTGTAAGAATACAAAGTATAATTGAGGAGAGCTGCACAGCTGTTCATTTCTGTTGCAATAACTACTTATTTCTGCTGCCCTCCTCTCTTCCTAGCCTATATTAACTATGCTGCATTATTAGTTATGTAGTTTTTCCTCTTTTATGCAAGGAGGCAGTTATTCCTCTTCTGATTCTAACCCTGGATTCTATCAACTTTATACCTTCCCTAAAGTACAACATCAACACAAATCAACAACACATACTTCTTAAATCTCCTGACACAAGCTACACTTACTTCATTTTTGCACATCACAGTAGTAGTTATGATACAGTGATAGCACTATGATACAGCACATAGAGGTCTGTGCCCAAATCAGGAGATATGAGTTTAAATACAACCTTAGGGGGCAGCTGGGTAGTTCAGTGGATTGAGAGTCAGACCTAGAGGCGGGAGGTCCTAGGTTCAAATCTGGCCTTAGACACTTCCCAGCTGTGTGACCCTGGGCAAGTCACTTGACCCCCATTGTCCACCCGTACCACTCTTCCACCAAGGAGCCAATACACAGAAGTTAAGGGTTTAAAATAAAAAGAAAATAAACCAATAAATAAATAAACAAACAAACAAACAAATAAATGGATGAACTCGACCTTAGACATTTACCAGCTCTGTGACCCTGGGTAAGCAACTTCACCTTTATTTACCTCAATTTCCTCAACTATAAAATGGAGATAATAATAGCTCCTGTCTCACAGGATTGTTATCGGAATCAAATGAGAAAAATTTGTAAAACACTTTACATAACGACTTGAATATATTAGTTACTATGTAAGTAGTTACTATTTCTCCTATCTCCACCTATAGGAAAACAATGGATGTTCATATTGGTCCCCTTGCTGAAGCAAGAAGAGCATCAGAAAAGCAGGGATAGCATCTGAAGAAGCAGTGAATGCTAGGTGTGAGGAAAAGGCTATCACTAAGCCTTAGGGGAGTGAAGTGACTCTACATCTGACCACTGATTCACCCCCTATACACCACAAAGTTCTTATATTTCTAATACTAGTAGATTCAGCTACATTTAGGAAAGGAATTTAAAGCTTTACTGACCATAATCGGTTTAGCAGATTTCACTTAATTGGTGTATGCAATGTTAGGGAAAAATTCCCAATTCTGATGCTCTTGTCATCTTTGGGGGAATATGGGTTGTAGTTCAGACCATCCACTGATTGGCTACCCCAATGAAAACCCTCCCGTTCTGGGAACACATTCTATTACAGTAATACCTTGGTTTTCCTTGACATTGGTTATCCTAGGTTTTATTTTTATTGACTTTTTCCATGAAAAATTTGTCTCAGTTTTCATTGGTTGCCTCAGATTTTGTTCACATGCCCACTTGATCTTGATGCTAATTTTGCAAAAACAAAGGGCAACCCATGTGTTCTGCTCAGGGTGAGCAATACATGTATTAAATGGCAAATAAATCCATTCATCCATACAGATAGCAAACAAAAATCAGATAAAGCATATGGAAAATATATACCTGACTATACAAAATAAATGAGCTCTCTCATTGGGAGCGAGATATCTCATCTTAGTCAAGTGGAAATTCTCCCATAGTATCTCAGCTGAGAAGAAGGACATAATCAAGGTAACAACTCCCCTACATGTCACCTTCTCTCCAAAGTCTTTCCAGATAATGCCTTGTATACCTAAGGTCCTTATGGAAGGGGATTTCCCTTCCAAACAATAACCTCTCTCTCTCCTGTCCTAGCTGTCTTCCATACACCAAGAAGAGTCTTCAGAAAGATAAATGTTCATTTATTCTTTACATTAGTCTCTTATATTCATTTTATAATGTTTTTAGTATTAAACACTATATTTATTCTTTATAAAATATTTTGGTATGTATTTTGTAAGGTTTAGAATGAATCAAGTAGATTTATGTTGATTCATATGGAAATAATTGCCTCGGTTTTCATTGGTTTCGGTAATTCACTGATTGTTTTTGGAGGGAGTATGTCTCCCCCATTTGTGCACTGTGTGGTTACAAGGTGTTAGAATGGCATGCTTTCATGGCTATGAGTATTAAATTGACTGATTCATGATTCTTTGAATACCTATTTTTCTCCTTGTTACCTCCTCACAATCTCTTCCCTCTAGTATACGGCAAGAATGAACTATGACTAATGCAGTCAGTGGGGCTGTGATCAAGGAACTCAAGAACTCCCTGAAGTCTCTTCCAAGATCACACAATTTCTCAACGCACAATACTACTCTGAAACAAATACAAACTGCTATCTACTACCAGCTCTCAGCTCTTCCTCCTACAGATTCACATTTCCAACTGGCTATTAGATATTTCAAGTTGAACATCCTATAGACATTTTAAACTGAACATGTCCAAAACTGAACTCATTATCTTTTCCTTCAAATCTTCCTTTTATTCAAATTTTCATATTATTGTTGAGGGCACAACCACCTTCCCATTTATTCAGTTTTATGTTTTTGGTGACATCTTTAATTCCTCACTCTCTTTCCCCACTATATCCATTTTCTCACGATGTCCCAATGATTTTACCTTTGTAATATCTCTTTCACCATCATGTTGCAAGACCTCATCCCCTTAGGCCTGGACTATTACAATCACTTGATGGTGCACCCCACCCCGCTTCAAATGTTTATAAAACATTATTTTTAGAAAACAGTTGGGATGTGTGTACATTTACATGCATATAGGGTATTATTTTAAAATGTCAAAAACAGCTAAGGCATTTATAAGGAATCCACTTGAACCAAGGATCATAAAATTTACATTTGTAAAAAGACAAAAATCTCTTGAGTTATTTCTTCATTTGTAAATTGTCATGTTTCACATGATTTGTAATGACATTATAAGGGCAAAACCTATTATTATAATTTTATCTCATTTTCAAAATGCTTGTAATATTTATCTACTTATTTAAACTTATAATTTTCCATTAGCCTTTAACTGTTTATCAAAAAATTCTCCTTCCTAAGATTTCTTATAGTACTTTAGATCTCTCCTTTAATTTATCACAATCTATCATGTATTATATTTATTTTTCAATGCATCAAACATTACACATTAATTTAAAATGTGTTTGAAGATAGCATTTCTTATCATATGCTGAACATGATATCTGCTTATGAATGTTTGTTACATTGAATGTAATTGAATTTGTTGTAACTTTTATATGATATAACACTATAGTTTATTCATTTATACTTAGCCCTCATAATTATTTGGTTACTGTGAATAACAGTTAAAATAGTAGGTGGAACATAGTCCAGAGGTAGTTACAGACCTGTACTTAACTTGGTTTCTCAATAGACTTGTTCCAGTAATTCTCTTTCCCTACTGAGACTTTGGGAACATTTAAAGACTTAAAGGAGAATGAAGCAGATCAATTCATTGACAATTTAGACAAAGAGAGAATCCTGGAATTAAAATACGTGAAGTACTGAATTCTTCCATTAGAATGTAAATTTGTTGGAGGCATGAGCTATTTTCTTTTTGGTATTGTATCCTACACTTCAAACACATGTTATGTTGACTAAATTAGTTCAAGAGATAAAAAATGGCTTCAATTCATATGTTAATAAAATAGGTTAAACTTTATAAACTGAAAACTATTTTATATGTCTAGGATAGGTGCAACTATCATAATACTAGGCTTTATTTCACTTGACCATAACATCATTAAGTTTCTTCATTTCATTGTCCAAGTTATACTTCATAAGAAGACCTGGTATATAAGATAGAGTCAGTATGTGTCACATACAAGTCCAAGTACAACTAAAATTGATTATTTTAACTAAATAATCAGTTCATATATCCAATTGACATGAATGTGTAACATTAAAATTGATTTCTATTTGATTAAAAAATTCCTAGTCAATTCAGACCAAAAATGTAAAAAAAAAATTATCAGAGATGCAAAGAAATAAAGAATGCTTCACAAAACAAAACAAAACAAAACAAAACAATTATCAGAGTGGCTGGTTGGTATATTTAATTAAATATCTGAATGACTGACAGCAGTTCTGACTGCACAAAATTAAGCTGCATTCACTGACTGTCTACTATTGGTTATATTCCACTAAGATTTTGTCTCAAAAGATATTAATACACTGGAATGAACAAACATTTAAATGATGTCCTGGGTAAAGAACAAATCTACCTTCCCTAACTGAATTAGTCCAAGAATATTGCTTCTAGATCAAATAGGCAGCTAATTTCAATGACTTTTTTTAAAATGAAGTCATAAGATCAATGTCTTGCTCTTTTTTTTACTAATGGAAGCCTTTGTGTTTCTCTGATTGGGTTAAGTGTACATATTTCATATCTATTTCATAAAGGTTAGTCCCTTAAGAGTTATAGAACAGAAAAGTTTGGCTAAAATTGACCACCCTTCTTATTGACTGAACTTTATGGTGCAAATAAGGACTAGACCTCTGAGGTTAATTCCATTACTAACCTTCAGTTGGCATGGAGATGAAGAATGAACTGGTTAGTTGTGTATCATTTATCTGTGGCTTCAGTAGAGAACTGCACTCAATAGAACCATAGGCAATTCATTTTACTTAAGCTACTTCACATCATTAATAAGAGTAGCCTGACATTAATGCACACTGAAGAGCAATCATTTAAAAACAAAGCTAATGAGAAGAGCTTAAGATTTCAACAAGAGCCAGAGGGCATTCTTCTCCAATGGGAGGACTCCATTAGTTAAGATATAGGTGCTTATAAAAGCTTATCAATTTGAATGAGAAATTAGTCACTTTGAGGGGAGGAAATCTGAAAATAATTTGATCAATTCTTAAGCTAGATTTTTGCAAACTGTGTATTTTAAAAATAATTAATGTTGCTAAAATATCATAGCATTATTAAAATGAATTTTTTCATAATAAATTTTATTCTCACTCTATTCAAATTTCCTTATTATATGAAATGTACCCCTTAATTTTCCATTCACCTATTATTCCCACTCACATTATTTTGCAATCTGTCTACACTGATCACCTTGCTATTTTTCAAAGAAGACACTCATCCCCCAATTCAGGACATTGTTACTGGCTGTCCCCTATCCCTGAAATATTTTCCCTCTTCTTCCCTGCCTTCTTTCTTCCTTCAAATTCAAGCTAAAATCCCACCTTTCAACAGGAAGCCTTTTCCAATTCTTCCTAATTCTTATGCCTTCCCCTTTTGATTATCTCCAATTTACACAATATGTAACTTCTTATACATATTTATTTGCATGTTGTCTCCTTTTTTAGATTGTGAACTCCTTGAATGAAAGAATTTTTTCCCTTGCTTTGTATCATCAGGACTTAACACAATTCCTGACATGTAGTAGATGCTTAATAAATATCTACTGATTGATGAAATGATCAGACTTCCTTCTTTTCTTCATTACATGGATGATGCTATCACAAGTGTTACTGGTGATAACTACTCATTTTTCAAAAATCACAGATCTGAGAGCTCAGATGAAAGTAGAAGGCAAGCAATCTTCACCATGTCACTGCTACTGTCATAGAACTAAAGAACATGGATTTGGAATAGAAAAGAGGGGTAATTTTTTTAGTAGTATCCCCAGTGACTACAGTCAAATAAAGAAAAACTATGCAAAATCAACCACATGCTCAGAAATTGTAATGAGTGTAATAAGCAATCTTGGCCCTAAACAATTTAAAAATACATGTCCTTCATGTTGTATAAGAGGTAGGGGATTCTAGTTAACAGTGTTGAATTAGGTGGTTATTGTGTTTGTTGATTAGGATTAACTTTTTCTTTCTTACTACAGAAGTTTCATTTGGTGTGTGTGGAAAATGGGAATCCGGAATTTCTTGAAAGTATTTTGATGTATAAATAAAAGGTAATAATGAATTTAAAAGATAATTTTTGTCTCATCATCTTGGGAAAGTATGTCTCAGCACCTTTCTGGACAAATCAGGATTGGATTCATTGGAATCAAAGGCTGAGAGTCCTTTGAACTCATTAAATATGTTTTTATCATAATATTTAGATTAGGATTTTTAGACATGTTTTGACAAATACATTTCCTATCATTGTCAATGTGCTTTTACCTGGTCATCAGCAAATACTAAGGGTGTAGAACACAAAATCATTATTGATGATAGTAATTGACTACCCAAGGCCAGCACTCAGCATTATCAGACCTTCATAGACTTTTCTTCATCTTCCAAAAAATAAAATTACAGCGTGTAGAACTTTTACTTCTCTCTCATTTGAAAAGCCTGATATAGGAAAGAATTTAATTCTTTATAGATAGATAGATAAAATAAGTAGTAGCTAGTAGATAGATCACAGTGTTTGAAATCAGGAAGATCTGAATTAAAACCTGTCTCACAATCAATATCTATGTGATTTTAAGCATTCTACTTCACCTCTGTGCTTCAGTTTCCTCATCTCTAAAATGAAGGTGTTGGGCTCAATGGATTCTGAGGTCCTTTCCATCTTATTACATATGATCATATGACTCAAAGATTCATTATATGTGACCCATATGACTTCCTAGGGAAATCAGAAAATAAATAATAAAAAGGGAAATGGGTCACTGGTATACCCCTAATAAAGGCCAGGAACAAGTTAGCTGGTTATTTTTAATAAACTATTTCTTTGCTTGGCTACTCATTGTTGTTTCTTTGATTCCTCAATCCCCCTTCTGCTTACTCTTTTTTCCCCTCCTCCTCATCTGTGGTGGACCGGTTTCCAGTACATTTCAGCCAGAAGGGCAGGAGAGCAGCTGTCTCCACAGTGGAAGCCAATGATTTGTCAGCAGGACATTCTTCTGGATGGATTCATTGGCTTTCCCCCCTCCTATCTCTAGGTATCATGTCAACTCTGCTATATACCAAGGCTTATTTATATTGGGACTAGAGTGACTCTCACTTCCAACCAGGATTTAAATTGCATTTTACTCTCTGATCCCTATACAGTTGAGAAGGCAATACATAAAAGAGCTTTGATCAAGTAATTTGGAATAAAGCTTATCAAGGTACATCTCAGAACAATGCCAGATAAACAAATCATGCAGTTTATAAACAATCACTCCTAAATTATACACCTTCCTCTGATTGGGGGATCTATTATAGAAGCCTAATGATAATGAAGGAAAGGATCAGTAGGATATTCCTAAAAGCCAACTGTCTACTTACTGCCAGAGCAAGAAACAAAACAAAACAACAACAACAAAAAGAAACATAAAGATTTAAGGCAGTTAACCCAAATATCTCAAGTGAAAGAAGCCTACCCCAAATGTATTATGCTATGTATAAACAGAGGTTTCCTCCATACTCTCTTATTTGATATCATCATAAGAGTACCCAGATTATGCACGAGATGTTAATAACACATTAATTATAAAGGTGGGTCTACCTCTAGATTTTTTATGAGAGGTGAACATCTATTTATAAAGTTAAAACAAGAAGGAAACAATGAGATTGGTGGGACAAAGACATTATCCTTGCCCTTTGAAGATTTAAATAGTTTAATTTTTAAATTAATTACAGAATTCAAAAATGGAAGAAATTGTAAACTCTGAGTTTTCTGTGGAGAAGACCTAAAGGGAGAGGGAAAGGAAAAAAATTCCCTTTTTCCATTCCCTACACCATACAAATAGCTTTGAGTAGGAGCTACTAGATGACTAGAATAAATTTTATTCAATGGGCAAAAAGGCACTTAACAAGCATAAGAGAGAGAGAGAGAGAGAGAGAGAGAGAGAGAGAGAGAGAGAGAGAGAG
>NC_058130.1:563406389-563458480 GCF_016433145.1 Gracilinanus agilis | reverse complement strand
ACAAGCATGAGAGAGAGAGAGAGAGAGAGAGAGAGAGAGAGAGAGAGAGAGAGAGAGAGTCTTCTACAGGAGGAAATAGACATGGAACTTAAAATAGAAAAAGAGAATAGAGCTGAGACAAGGAAGACCCTTAGAACTTAGAAGATCAATCCACTTATCAAAAATGATTAAATCATAATAAAGAAAGGAACATATATATGATACTACAGTACCAGGAATTGTGTATATCTTATCACACACATATGTATATATGTATATATCTTAAACATATGCCTCACTTATCACTGTACTCTACATTTGAGTCCACTCTTCCAATGGATGCTGTATATAATTTGCCTTATCGATTTATGAGGAAGGATATTAAATCTGATGTCCTTACTATGCCACATGAGCAAATACTTTTTGCTAAGAACTATTTGGGTTTATCAAGTGACTGATAAAAGGAAGGGTCTTGTGAGTCAAAAACATTAAGGAGTACCAAGCCAAAATGTTACTCTAGAATGTGAGGTAGTAGCAGCTTTCTGGGGATCTAACCTGTAAGTATGAATACAAATTTGCAAAGTATTCCTAAAATGGTGATTCATACACTCTTTATGATAGGTGGCATTGTAAGACTAACAAAAAACAAACTAGAGCCAGTTTTATTATGGTAGTCATTAAATATCTACTCCTTGTAATTTTTAATGACAAGCTATGACTCAGTTTTGACAAGTTTAAGTGTAATTTCACCTATTGCTAATGGACTATAGGCTTAGATGACTTATTGAAATGACTACCAATTGTAGAATTCTATAATCTTGCATAGTGTTCCTAGTTGAAAGATATCAACAGAGCCTAATATTTCATAATAAGAGATGCAAGTTAGTATAAATGTTATGTGCTCTTTTGTATACAAGATCTAGAGCTCACTATAACCTTTTCCAATTGATATCTATTTTTAAATGACAGCTGTTTTATGTTTAAATGTTCTCTAATTCAACGTTGATTGCTGTTTGAGATAACAAATGCATTTATGTATTTTGAATCTTGCTGGGGGAAAAAAACCAATGTTCTTATTATTTTAAATTATCAAAAAAGATTCAGGGACAAATGTCCTGGACAGATATAAATGCAAAGGCAGGTGTTTTGTAGGAACCTGACATTAAAATGTTGATTAGATGAGAAATAAAAATGCCCGCATCCTCAGAAATGGAATAATTACAGGGAAAGGAAACCTTCCAGACACTGTTCTAAAAAATAGAGAAAGCTCCAGTGAAATTGACACTTGGAAGACTCTGAAAACCCTGACAATAGTTCTGTTAAGGGATGGTAATTTGGCTATATAATTAAATTGGAATGTGTTCAGTAAGCAGATGTGTGCAAATAAAGAAGTAACCAAGTTCTGGGTTTGCACTTCTTGATCTTTCTTTTGTTTGTTCTTTTATGAGGACACCCCACGGTGGGGAATTTTTCCCCCTTTTCCTTTTTTTTTCTTCTCTTTCTAATTTGGATCCTAGCATTCTGCTTAGGTTTAATCAACTAACTTCAAGGCTGCAGATCTCAATTTTTCCAACAGATAGCGCAAGGCATCATTCTTCTCACTCACTGACTTTATAAAACAGTTTAATCATGGTTAAGAAATCACTTCGTCATTATTATCTGAGGTCAGTTTAACAGATATACTACATTTGCTTACAGATTTCCCTGTAAAACATGATACTATTGAAAGTGAACCAGAGGAAATATGTGTTGAAAGACAATTTCCTTGTGACAGGCATAGATCATACATTTTGGGGATTATGATACCTCAAAGAAAGATTAATTTTTAAATTTAGTGCACATGGGGGCAGCTAGGTGGCAGAGTGGATTGAGAACCAGGTTTACAGACAGAAGGTCCTGTGTTTAAATCTAGGCTCAGATACTTTCTAGCTGTGTGACCCGGGGCAAGTCATTTAATCCCCATTGCCTAGCCCTTAGCACTCTTTTGCATTGGAACCAATACACAGTATTGATTCAAATATGAAAGATATGAAATTTTAAAAAAATAATGCACAAAGAATTCTAAACCGAGTTGGTCCTCAGTGGATGATTGCTACAAGACTGATTGACCAAACCAATAGATATCAGGGATACAAGGAAGAGTTATATCATATTTTTGTTTTGAAAATATGATTCTCAAATCACTATCCCAAAAGAAAATCTAGCATAGAGTCTTGTCAAGAACCACTAAACTGAGACCATAGAATATAAGGACCTTAATCCATCCTTGACCTTTACCTACCTGATTTGCTCTGAACTCATTGTTGGAATTATCTGTGACCTTAATTTAGGAACTAGGTTACCAGATGCTCCAATTCCACTCTTTCTTTACCTTAGATTCCTGATAAATTAACTATTTTACATTCTAGTCAAAAATGTCTACCTTTGTTCCTAGTTTCTCCTCAGTTACTATGGTAGCTGATGAACTGATGCATGTTGGCTAAGGAATGGGAAGACAAAAGGGAGACTTTTGAGAACTCACAAGGCTCTCTACCAAGAGAAGAAGAGATAAACAGGAAGATACTCCATTCCAACTGGGCTTGCCTAAGAGACCATGAGCTCATGGCTAATGGTCTAGTAAAGGTAAAGCATTTTCTCTCCCTACTTCCTTCACTTTTTTGCCTTCTCCTCCCCTCTTTCATAACTCACATATTTCTCTTCACACTTTAAGGACAACAACAACAAAAAAAAAGGCCTGAGGGCAGTAATTGTCTTTTCAGTATATCTATGGAGTGCTGCCTCAGAAACAAATTGAAGGAGTCATCAAGTTTGATGGAATCAAAGGAAACAATAATAAAAAAAAAAAAAACAGAGCAAAACCTGCTCAGAAGTATGTGTATGTGGTACATATAAAAACATCACATCTCCTCTACCTCATATCCCCAAAAGGAAACCAGAAATTAAAACAGAAAGTTTTGACATTTCAAAGAACAAATTCTATAGAATTATGAAAGATTTTTGTTTGTTTTAATGACTAGTAGGAACTTTACAATTCCTATATTCTGATCTTTCACTTTGAATTTAAAGAAACAACACAGGTGACTATCCAAAGACTTGAAACTGATTAATGGCAAAATAAAGAATGGACCTAGGTATTCTCTACCTGATAGTCTTTTTATTTTGCATTGCTGCTGAGATAGGAAATTCAATTGGAAATAGTATTATACTACTGGTTTATGTGGTTATGATAAACTTATTAAAATTGGTTATTCTGTATTTTCACTTTGTAGTTAGATAAGTTGTCTTTAAATGAATTCAGGCACTGAACTTATTTCAAAAAGAAAAAAAATGGAGTAGAAGGCATGTCTTGCTAAAGATTTTGATGTTGTCTAGGAAAATACAAAGAACCTGATTAGTATAATTTAAAATAATTTTGCCATTACTTTTTGTAAGGTACATTAATATCTGCAACATATTTTGCATAAGATTACATTTATTGATGTTGATACCATTTTTATTGACCTAAAAATTCCTCTTTTCAACATTTCTTAGTATCACTATTATCCCAATTTTACCAATAGGTGGCCACAGCATGGGAGGTTCTTAAGATAAATTAACTACAAAGGAAGCAGATTCAGAATTATGAATAAGATCAAACACTGTAAATGAGGGAATTGTTCTCTCTTTGTTCCCTTACAGTTTTGATGTCCTGTGATTCTAATACTATATCAATCTGGATTACTTTTTGTTGTTGTTGTTGTTGTTGTTCTGGAAACAGTGATTTAAACATCTATCTCCTTGCATCTTTCAATTTCTTTTCTTTGCTTACTACAAAGCTTCTTTTTCAGAATTGGATTACACTAAGGTAGAAAATGTTTAAAAATACTAATAAGAAAAATGCTTGAGTCTTTCACTTAAAATTTAAAATTAAGAAAAAAGTTTTCTAGTTTTCAAGAAAAACAAAATAATTAGTTAAAATCTTAGTATTTATGTACATGTGCAGATGACAGGTGTGAACTCAGTATAAAGGAAATCAAAAAATGTATTTGATTTTTAACTAATTCATTGAAATGAATCCTATAATTAAGACATTGAAAATTCACACACACACACACATACACAACTAATTTTCAGTGAGATGGTTTATTTCTTTTTATTTGGATATCTTTAAGAATCAGGTATCTTCTTTGTGACATTCAAGGACTTTCAAAACCTATCCACTTCCTACTTTTCCAGTCTTCTTATAACTTACTCCTTTCCTTGATATATGTCTAAGACCCCATCTCCCAGCTCCAAGTGGAGTTCAATGCCTGGATCCCCTCCTTCCTGATTTCTGTTCCCCTGTTTCCTTGGAAGTCCCAAACAAAATCTTACCTTCTACAGGAAACTTATCCCAATCTTCCTTAATGCTAATAGCTTCCCTTTGTTGATTATCTCAAATTTAACCTGCATATGTGTTGTTTGTACTTGCTTGTATGTCCTTGGCCTGAGAGATTCTTGAGAGTCCAGACTGTTTTATGCCTTTCTTTATATCACTAGTACTTTGCTTAGGGCTTGACCTAAAATAGGAATTTAATAAATGCTTTGTTATTGCTATTTTTGTGTTTAGATTATTTATCTTATAATAAAAAAGTGACTAGAGTGAATTTAATCAGTTCAGTCATCTTTTTTGTTCTCAGTTGGGAATGACATTCACTTTTTTAAATTCAAATTGATAAAAACCCTGCCTCCCCTCTACAAGTATAAAAAGGCAAGCCAAGAGGATGAGGTCATTCTATTGTGAGTTTGTTTAATTGCTTCACTTAGTTATAAGAGAGTTCCTGTGATGTAGGGGGAAATCTGAAAATATGTATAATGTAAAAACACGGTGTGACCAAGATTTTTTTTTAAATAAAGAATAATCATTTGATACAGTGAGCATAAAGGAGTCATTGGAGGTCCTTGGAAAACACTATTCAGTGTACATCTTCACATTCAATTCTTTTTCAGTGCTTAGAATCATGTGGGAAATGTAGTTCAAAACATTCTGCCTCAAATATTCCATAATGGTGATGACCTTAGTCAAAATGCCAAATATTTCAATTTTGGTAAAAGATAAGAATAATCTTACCTTGCTCAGGTTAAATAGTAGAGATATTATAGCAATATTAGTTGGGGTAGCAATTTCTAATTTAAATATATTCAATTTAAACACATATTCATCCATAAATCCAAATGCTATTTGCCAATTCTGTCATCTACCATATGCAAACAAACATTCATGAAGTTTTTGAACTGGGCTCACTTGAAGCAGATAGGAGTGAGCTCCAATGGGAGGATATCTCAGATGTGCCTTGAGTCCAATACCGTTTGTTTTAATTTCATTATCAGTAGCCAGAGGAAAATGACCAGATGTCTCAGTTTGACTACTCCTGCTCCAAGCCTTAATGTGCTGGGGTTGAGTCCAGTGGATTTTGTCAGAATCCATTCAAACAAACAGAAACATCCTGTTACCGTTTTGCTCCAAATGATCATCATGGTCAGACTGCCAGGTTCCCAGACCCTACTCCTCCTTCCCGATGTGCTGCACATACACTAGGTCATCAAAATCCTATCAACTACAGGAAAGCCTTCTTTGGCACCTTCAGGCAAAGTCTGATTTTCAATTCCCAAGGTCGAATGTATCTCATAAATGCCAGAGCTAAAGATGGAGCAAACCTGGAGGTTCTACATTTTTACCATGAAACTTTGAAAAGGATCATTGGACCATAGATCTAGAGATGGAAGGAAACTTAAAAAGATGTTTGATCCAAAATCTTTATTTTCTAGATGAAGAAATGGAGATCTAGGGAAGTGAAATTATTTCCCCTATAATACAAAAGTATAAATTGGAATCTAGGTCCTCTGACTGCAAGGCCAGTGCACTCTCTTCTATAATATGTTGAGAAGAATCAGGAAGCCATTGACCTTAAACATTATTTCCTTTGCTGCTTTTCAATCATTATTTAAGAATTAGTGCTATCATTTTGAGGCTTAAATGAATTTTCTCCTAAATAATGTCTTGGAGTAGGTAGTGCAATTATTATCATCCACATATGCATATAATCATACATTATATGCACATATATGTTCATGCGTATGTATATTATATGCATGTATTTATATAATATGTTTTCCACAAAAATTAGTGTTGTTTATAATATCTGTAGTTTATAATATATAGTTATTTATAATATCTAATGTATAATGTAACATATATATTTCCATGCTTATGGTTTTAAACATATGTTATGCTTATATACATACATATATGTGTGTGTATATATATATATATTTATCCTATATATATACACATACTCCCTCCTGTAGAGCCCTTTGATTTTATTATCACAGTGGAGCCATTCTGCAGCAATAGCAGACCCCAAGTTCAGCTTTCTATTAACTGCAAAAACTTTGCAACTCTCTATTATCTTCTACTAAAGATAATCTGAATCTGAAGATCAGAAAAGTCCAGTGATTCATCCATGGTCATAGAGCCATTAAGTGTCAGAAATAGTATCTGCTTACAGGTTTTTTAATTGGAAGTCCAGTGCTCTTGTAATCACACAATGCTGTCTACCCATCTTTGTAGAGTCTACTTTATCTTCCAAATGAAGTCTATTAACTTATCAACAAATAGAGAAGTTGATCTCTGCCTAAGGCTCTGCTGAGTAAATGATCAGCACATTGATGTAGACCAGTGAGCTTCTTTCATTCAAGAAGAAATGTTGTAAAGATTGAAATTAAGCTTGTCTAATATAAAATGTTGTTTTCTGGAAGTGCCCTTAGCTTTGCCTGGGGTCCTATTTTATTTGGGATTGTGCAAATACAGTGAATTCTTGAGCAAATCCTGCTATGCATTACTGTCATAAACTCTTCTCTCTCAGGTGAGTGTCAGGAATTCTTAGGAGAACCCTATTTAACACATCCTAAAACATTCTTTGATAAAGGTGGTCTTAACATAAAAGTTGCCATTTCTTGAAGTAACATTCTTTTAAAGGTTCCAAGTGCATAAATGTGTTTTTTTCCTCTGTGATATATAAACTACATTGCCTCTTACCTTCTTCTGTACACTAAAACTCAAGAATAGTGATTTAAGGTGCTAGATTGTCCTGCATAACTAAAAGTTAAGTGAAATCTTTGAAGTTATGTATTCTATGTCATTCAGAATCAAAAGCTCTTGCTGATGGAAGGAACAATTTTGGTTCAAGTTATACCTCCCAAAAGAACCCTCTCTAAAACATAGCTGAACTGCAAAATTTGGGTAAGAAAAATGATCTCACTTCTTCACAAGTAGTCTATTGAATGCTGAGATTATATGAAGATTTTGAAAATATTTCCCTCATAAAATACCTTATATTTCTTTTCATTTTCCACGAGTTCTGCCTACTGGGTACAAAGAAGAAGAAGAATTTTCCTTCCTGCACATGGCAGGACTTCAAATAGTGAAGAGTGACCATAGCCCCAGTAAAATGTGTTTCCTATAACTCAGGGTGTGGAGGGGAGAGAAAGAACATTAATCATGTAATCATGGAAATTTTTTCTATTAAAAAACAATAAATAAATAATTGCAGTGGTATAAGTAAGTGATAGTGAAGGGTAGAATTATGGTTGTGACTATATGTGTAGGGAAAAGAGGACATACCAAAGAAAATTCTGTGAAATTAGAAATGGTAAGATTTGGTGATGGTTTGGATTTGTGAGGTGATTGAGAATGAGGAATCAAGAATTATGATAAGATTGTCAACCTGAGTGACTCAGAGGATGAGAAAATTTTAAACAGAGCAGGCTTTGAAGAAAACTATGTTTTCTGTTTTACTCATGTTGAGTTTGAGTTTGAGTTTTGCTCATGTTTGATATATAGATCTGTGAATGATATTCATAAAGATAATAGTTCAAACCATATTTCCTGATGAGATCACTAAGTGAGATAGTATATGGGGAAAAAAGAGAAGGGGTCAAGGAAAGAGACTTGGGGGACTCCCTCAAGTAACAGATATGTCATGGAAGAACAACTTGCTCAGGAGACTGACAGGCAGGAGGATAACCAGGAGATGATCGTGTCATGAAAATTAAATATAAATACTCTAATTGAACAAAAAATAGAAAATGTAAATAATTCAACTTCAAATGAAGACAGTAAAGCCATTAATGAACTTCTAAAAGTGAGGATGAACTCCAGAACCAGATAGTTTCACAAATCAATTCTATCAAACATTTGAAATAACAATAATTTGTAATATTACAAAAAATATTTCCAAAAATACCAAAAGAAGGGATTCTACCAAAATCCTTCTATGACATGGATTTGACCTTTATGTATGAACCAGGAAAAATAAAAATGGAAAAAGAAGATTATAGACCAATATCTCTAATGAATATAAATGTGAAATTTTTAAATCAAATAGTAGTAAGGAGACCAAAACAATATATCATGAAGATTATACAGTATAACTAAGCTAGATTTATACCAGTAATTCAAGGTTGGTATCAGGAAAACTCAACTTAGCAGAAAGGGCTTACAGTTTATAGAGTACTGAGCCTAGAGTAAGGAAGACTTGAGTTCAAATCTGTCCTCAGATAATTAGTAGCTGTGTAATCCTAGGCAAGTCACTTAAATTCTTTGTCTTTGTCTCAATTTCCTCAAGTATAAAAAGGGGACAATTCATCGGATTGTTGGAAGATCAAATAAAAAAATAATTGTGAAATTCTTGGTACAGTATGTGAAACATAGTAAGCACTATATAAATATAAACTATTAATATCATTATTAATAGCTGAATCCATAAAAATTTATGTGATATATTAAAGATGCACACAAAAAACTTGACAAAATAACTATTACTGTTAAAAATAATAGTGTAAATACACAAAGTGTAAAACCAAGAACTACCATTATTTTAAAAGGATATAAACTAGAATTATCTCCAATAAGTTCAAGGGTAAAATAAGTGTGGACATTGTCTGACCACTTAAATTACTGTATTACATGTTACTAGAAATACAGGGTATAACAATAAGGCAAAATGAAATTGAGGGAATGAGCAAAGGTAAAAGAGAAAAATACCATTATTTTGCAAATGAGATGGTATACTTAAAAAAATTCACAGTATCAACTCAAACAATAGTTCTTCTAATATGTTTAGCTAAGTCAAAGGATATAAAACAATGCTAATCATTAGTGTTTTTACATAAAAAATCCAACAGAGGTAGAAGAAACATTTTATTTAATTTTTTTTCAGAATGTATAAAATATTTAGCTGTGTGCATTCAAAGATACACATAAGAACTATATGAATATAATTACAACCAGCTGTGTAAAAAATACACATGCCCAAATAATCAGAAAATATTAATTGTTCATAAATAGAATGAACCAATATGAGTGAAAATACTCCTAAAATTATTTTACTTATATTAAGTCAATCAAAACTACCAAATGATTCTTTTTATAGACGTAGAAAAATTAATGGTGAAATATATATGGAAGAAAAATGAGGTCAAGAATTTTAAAAGAAATAATAAAAATTATTGTAAGTGAAGGGAGCCTACCAACAGCCAGTTTTCAAACTATTGATAACAATTTGGAACAAGTTAAAAACAGGGAAGTCAATCAATAAAATAGATTAGGTACACATGGTATAAGAGTAAAGATATCTAATGTCATAGGATTTAATTAATACAAGGAACTCCCAGCTAATAGAATAAAAACTCATTATTTGACAAAAACTGCTGGAAAATGGGCAGCAGTGTGGAAGAAGTTTGATTTAGACTAATACCTCATGCTTTTTTGCCAAGATAAATTCCAAATATAAAAGTAAACTAGACATAAAATCACATATCAAAAACAATTTAGAGTAAAATTAGGAGGGAGAATTACCCATTAGATCTATAAATATGAGGAAAGATCATGACCAAAGAAGGAAAAGAGAAGGAATTCAACAATTGATATTCTAGGGATATACACAGTTTTAAAGAGATGAAACCCAAGCTATTTAAAATTCTATTAAGCAATATATTAAGAATCCCTACTAATTGGAGAAATACAAAATAAAATACTTCTCAGTTTCTACCTACCAGATCATACTTACCAAGGTGAAAAAGATGTCAATTAAATAAAATTATATGCACTTGAGGGAACAGGCATATTGATGAACTATTATTAGATCTGTCAATGGGTACAATCATTCTAGCAAATAATTTGGATTATACACAAAACCTTAATAAAAAGTACATTCTATTTGGCTTAGCTATACTAGGAGGAAATGCATTCTAATCTAAAAGGAATCAAGAAAAACATTGGAGGAATGTTGAACCTGAGTTGATCCAAGTTAAGCGAACGATTCAAAAAGGACAAGAGAGAGGAGGGCATATATTCTAGAGTATAGGATAACCTTAGAGAGAAGAGACATAATGATCAATTTGAGGATAATTTGGCTGGGCTATAGAGTGAATGAAAGAAAGCAAGATGGATTAGTATGAGCATTTGCTTTCCACATAGAAGATGTTTCCCATCAATGAGATTAAAGGTTTATTGGGAGAATAGAGTAAAACATAAATAGAGAGGGAAAGAGAGGCAAATCAGTATATAACTGAATTCTAAATTTCATGGAATAAATTGTCATTGAAAACAGTCAAGAGAACTAAATATAACTTTTGAGGATGCCTGCTCTGCCAAAATATATAACAGAATCTATTAGTCTACATATAAAAACTGTATAAAATAAAAGAATTTGTTTTTATTACTAATGTGTCATATGGAGCAACAGAAAAGAAAAGAAAAAATAGAAAGGTGAAAAGCACTGAAGATACAATAAGAAATTATTTTAGGGTTCTGGACTTTGTGATGTAAGAAATAAAATTAATATAAAAAGGATGACTTACAAAATATTATGTTTTTTATAAGATTTATTAGTAGCCAATAGAAAATGAAGCCAGGTGACATTCTGGCTTAGTCAGTTTAAAAGGCCCACCAGTTACCTGCTGCCACCATGCTGGATCTAGAGCAAAGAGCAAGTCCAGCCACTCAATTTTATCCTCCTCATTACATCATCATGTAACTGGCATGTCATCATGTAATGAAAGGGAGTCAGTGGGATCCTGGGAAATGTAGTTCAAGGACCCTAAAATTTCCAATAACACAGTGACTATTTTAGAACTAGTACTTTAATTCATAAAATTATTACTATTTCCTCTGAGAATCCTTAGAAGATATAATAAAAGAAACAATTCTGTTCAATGAGTCTCCAATAATAACAAGGAGTTAGGTGTTCACTCTTAAGTCTGTGCCACTTTCATAGAGGAGATCCTGCACACAATCCATTTTGAAGAGGGTCTCTTCAGAACTAGATGCTCCTATTTTCATACACTGTTCTGGTCTCATTGGTCCCCATGACACTATGGAATCTTTAGAAACTGTCTGTAATCAGTCAAAGAATTTGACATCAATCCACACAGGGGAGACAATATTGATGTATAATGTCTATATCCTGGATTTTAACACAGATTGGTTGGCAACCTATAAAGCTTCTCTGATGGTATTTTACATATGAATAGTAAAGCCAAACAATGATCTCTTCTCAGATTTGAACAGAAAGAGCATAGAGGGCTAGATGACTTTCAGGAAAATAAAAGTTTGTTAATTTATTCCAGTCTTACCATGTAAGCAAAGAGTGGCCTTTTTAATACTAACATTTTATAGTATTTCTATGTAGCAACAATCTTTAGAACACCATTGCCTTCAAAGAATTTAGATGAGTATCACAGATTTGGCAGTGGAGGAGTGGATGGTGATAGGAGCAGGTTGAAGCATGTAAACAATGAAGAGTTCTGAAGAATAGCAATAAAGGATGTCATCAAGGAATTATAAGAAGAGAAGATCCCTAGCAACAACAAAGAATGACAGGTGGACAGCCAGAGTGCTCCACTGGGACCCTCATAATGTTGAAAGTAAGTGATGGGGGGCAACTGGGTAGCTCAGTGGATTGAGAGTCAGGCCTAGAGACGGGAGGTCCTAGTTTCAAATCTGGCCTCAGACACTTCCCAGTTGTGGGACCCTGGGCAAGTCACTTGACCCCCATTGCCCACCCTTACCACTCTTCCACCTATGAACCACTACACAGAAGTTAAGGGTTTAAAAGAAAACAAAAAAGAAAGAAAGAAAGAAAGTGATGAAAGGGTACAGCATTATAGGTGAAAAAATTATGTTAAACTTTTTGGAGAAAATGGATTAAAATCACCAATAATGGTGTGTTATAATTTGCATTGTTAGAGTAAATTTCTGAATAAATAAGATTACAGATTCAGTTGATTGAGAACATAGACGTTTCATTTAATATGGTTAAAAATAATTATTAGATTAGGTAAAAATAGCCTTGGCAAATGTTGATTTCTGTTCTATGGTTAATATGTGGATTTCTGGGTTAAAATATGTAGCCTAAATTAAACCTTAAATTTAAAATTTTTTGATTGATTTTAACAAATATTTTCTAAATATTTACTGCATGAAAGGGTATTATACTGGATGCTCAGAACCAAAAATAGATATGATTAAAGCTCTGTTCTCAAGGAATTTGGAAAGGGGAAATCTGGGTACATAAATAACCTGACACAAAAGGGAGTGAGATTAAGATATAAAAATCATTGAAAAGCATCAGAAGAAATTCAAAAAAGAACAACTCATTTTAATCTGGAGGAAGAAGAGTTCAGAAAACCACTGGAGTTTATGTTAGCACAATCACTGTAAATATTAGAAAAAGACAATTACACCTGTTAGGGCAAAAACACATGAATTTGTCATACAATTCATAATGTACATAGTTCCATACCTTTAAATCATAGTCCACTAGGCAGATATTTCCGTATGGGTTTCCTCGATGAATTGCAAAATAGTTTTGCCAAGGAAAGGAATCTACCTCCTCTCTCAGACCAACTTTGTTGTGGGGACTGTTTCATCAGTAGTCACACATTTGGCTGTATCTATAAACTGCATTTGAGCCCACCTGGATGCACTTTTCTATTCATGCTTAGGGCAAACACTCTGCATCCTGGTTTGCAACAAAATATACTAGAAGATCAGCTTCTCCTCTTTGATGTGGAGGTGCCAGATGTGAAATTTCCAGAGCACAAAATCCTTTTTAATAATAGAGGAATTGCAAAAGGACCCAGTAGAATTGTCACTGCCTGCCAAAGAAAGAAAACAAGAGAGAGAGAGAGAGAGAGAGAGAGAGAGAGAGAGAGAGAGAGAGAGAGAGAAATTAAGGTGATGACTACAAATTAAAATTGAAATAGGCCTAAATTCCTATGGCCAAGAAATGTACAAACTTAAAGTACAACCTACTTTTCCATTTTTAGATTTTTAAGATAGAATATAAAGGTAAAAGAAGTCTCCTTTAACTCTCTAGACATTACCTCTTCCTTTCTTGGTTTTGATAAGATTGTATGTATGCATGTTCCAAGATTATAACAAACACCACCTACTAACAAAAAGGAGTGTTAGATGGTGGTGCAGTGGATAGAGAATCAAGCCTAAAGTCAGGAAGATGATTTCAAATTGGCTTCACATATTCACAATGTATGTGACCTTTGGGCAAGGTACTTAAACCTGATTGCCTCAGTTTCCTAGTCTATATAAGAAGCTGAAAAAGGAAATAGGAAATCACTACAGTAGTTTTCCAAGAAATCCCCAAATGGAATCATGAAGAGATGGACATGACTGAAATGACTGAACAACAACAAAATTAACAGAAAGGAAAAATCAACTCAGGGCCTTGTTTCTCCAATTTCTTTTCTATCTTTTCCAATTTTTTTCCAAATCTTTTTTCCGATATCTTTTCCAGGAAACAAAATTATAGTCCATTTTCAAAGACCTAGATAGAGATGAGACATGTAGAATAAATGAGCTTCTAGAGAATTCAGTTCTTTGTTCTGTTCAGGGCCTTTTGGTACTAAGCCAAGAAGAATATTTCAAGTATTTTTTTTTCCTTTGTATCTCCAGTCTTTACCTAGAGCACTGCCTAGAATATAATAAGGTCTTGATCATTTCTTTTTAATTACTTAGTTAATCTAGAATGTCCTCTTTTAGCATGGGGGAAATAACTAGTTAATATACTAATTTGATCTTCATTGCAAGCCCATGAGAAATAAATATATCCCATGCATTCCTCAAATAGTGACCAGTTGTGGGGTTTGCAATATGAATACTTTCTTTATTTAACCTGTTTTTCTCAATTCCAAATGATAAGAAGGCCTAAATGGACTCCTGAGAAAAAGTTCTGCTGAAAACAAGACTACTTATTTGGAGGTATGGAGATTTCTCTAAAATACCAACAATATGTTTTCTTTTCCTATCTCATCAAGCTACAATTAACTCCCTATTCCTTCTAAAGATGAAAAACAAAAACAAAAACAAAAGACTCCTCTGGCACACAAAGCCCTTCACAAACTATTTCCATTTTATCTCCTAGACTGATTATTTACCATTTCCTTTTTCATGCAATTCTTCTGCTTTTTAAAATACACCTACAGACACACAAAAACACACAATCCTTTATATATAAAATGATACATATGTTTGAATACTATATATAATTCTATATATGAGAATATGGGGGAGAAAGACCCTGATGTTAAGATAATTTTTTATTAATTTCTATCTTTTTCTATTTAAGAGGCAAAGGAAAGATAAGATTTCTTAGGAAGAGACCCCCCTGCTCTGCCACTCTTCAGTTGGTGTCCCCCTGCTGTGCAGATTGGCAGTTGATGACAATTAGAAGGGTGTGGATGAGTAAGGTTTGTTAAGTGGCAGACCCTTGGAAAGGGCTCTTGTCTCTGGCTCTCCTGGGGAGAGGGTGTGTTGCTAGCATTCACTCTGAATAGAGACAGAGAAAAAGAATAAGGTCTTAATAGCCTTATTGATCATTGATAACATGGGTAGACAGGTAGTTAGATAGTGGTTATATTATTAGAGAGTCAGAGTAGGAGAGTAGGTGAGGGCTTTGGCCTAGCAGAAGATATTGCCCTCTGAGGCAGATAGATGTAGAGTTTTTAGAGAAATTTAGTTAGGATTTGGATCTTGGGTAGAGTTATAATCTATTATAAGATTACTTTCACTTTACTCCCTCCTATTTCCTATCTGTATTTCCTAATAATAAACTAAATGTTTTGCGTTTAATAAACTGTTCACTGGCTTTTGATCAGACTTCTGCTCCCCAAAATTTAACCCCTCACATAATGGGAGAATGAGGAAAATTTTATATATATATATATGTATATATATATATATAATAAAGTTTTATATACATATATATTTATCAATGTCTAAATATCATACCTCTCTTTATGTATAGAGAGTATTTATTTATGTATGTGTGTATGGGTACATAATTATAGATATATTTTTCTACATAAAATATATTTATAGATATAGTAAATCTGTATTTACTATAACTATACTATATATATATATATCCATTCATGCATACACACACACACATATATATACATATACATATATGTATGTAGATAATTTTTTCCTTTCCAATAGAAGGTAAGTTCATTGAGGTCAGTAACTGGTTTATTTTTGCTTGTATTCCTTGTGACTAGCATGTTTCCTGACTTATAATGAACAGCTCAGTTAATGGTTTTAAATTGAATTGGATCTGAATTGACCAAAATTAATGAAGTTTAATGGTGTATATAAAGAATAGTTTATAAGAACAGCTGAGAGTTATGTTAACATCTTGTACAAATTGTCGAATTTAAGCTCCATACTAAGTATATTAGATAAATAATACAAGTACCTATTTTTACCCTATTTTTTACATACAAAGGGACTGGGATTAAGAAAACTTTAGTATTTGCCCATTGTCATATAGCTAAGCAAATATTAGAGGTAAAATTCAAATTTATGTATTCCTATATCCAAGTCCATCACTTTTTTCACTATACCGTGGTACTTCCTTCTAAGTATAAGAGCTTTGAACTGAATGGAATATGGTAACAATTCAAGACATTAATAGAATTGGTATTAATAATTACTAGTACTAAAACATAAGATAGTGCTATCATCTGCTTCCTCTACACAGCATCCTATGGCAGTAGAATAATTGATTAGCACTTGAGGTAATCAATCCTGGCAATTGCTAGTTTATGTTGTTAAACCCTACTATCCATTATTGAGCTATAGTCATTTCTTACAGGAACTTATTTGTGGCATTTGAACTTCTGGATGAAACTGAAATCAAATTCTGAGAACAGTTATTTGTTTTTTTTATAATTCAATAATAATCTGCTTTCCATGTTTTCCCTTTCATATTTTACATCAGGTGGCACATCTTTTGAAAAATGATTATAGAACTGATATGATTGCAATAATGAAAAATGACAAACTGGCCATTCTAAAAATAGTAACTTAGTTGTTGTGTTCCTGGAAGTACTTCCCACATGTTCCATCTCCACCACTGACACATTTTATTGTTTTTGAAAAAGTTGTTTTCGAAGCAAATATCACAAATTTCAGTGACAAGAGAGACAGAGAGAGCAAAAAAGACAGAGAGAAAGAGGAGGAGGGAGGAAGAGAGAGAGATCAGAGAGACAGAGAGAGAGGGAGAGAGGGAGAACCTCTCCTTGTTGGTATAAAGCAAAACAAAACAAAATAGCAGCCCCTGTACACTTTCAAGTTCTTAGTTATAGCAGACATATTGGAGTAAAAGCTAAAACTGAGCCTGAACTGAATGAGTGTTTAATCTGTCTAAAGAGATAGAAGTAGAAAAACAGGCAAACCTATAATTTTCTCTAATAAATAGGAGATTTTATTAGCTATTCCATTAAGTATAAATAAGCCTCTTTGTCTTTTATAAGAAGCAATTAGGCCTTTGCACAGATTCAGCTGACATCATCCTTGAAACCCTGGCAGCACTACTCCACAATGCACTTATCCCTGCTATCATGCTACCAGTCACATTAGTTCAAACTAACAACATTACCATCTAAAATTGCCAGGTGAAATTGGACACATTTTCAGATCTCCTTTTTTAGTCACACGGAAAATATGAAAACACAATCTGTCTGATTCTTTGACTGCTGGGTCAGACTGTAGTAATATGTTGTAAACCCATGGAGGGGAACTATCTGAGATTTTTATGAGTGAGACAAATATTTATTCTTCATGGACCAGCTCTCCTATAACTATTCTTCCTTTCCATAGGATATAAGGAGAGCCACCTGCACCTGGGTGGGGGTAGTGGGGATGAAGTGGCAGTGACTAATTTCCGAGGATTATTTTCCTTTTGGCTCAAAGGAAAATGTGAGAATTGGCAGATGCTCGTGGATTACTTACTGGCTTTGGGATCAGCCCTGGAGCCAAGAGCAGGTTCAACTGTGGGAAGCAGAGTTATCAAGGTGGTAGCTGGGAGGGGAGAGGGTCTGTTTTTCAATATGCTCACCAGACACATGAGGAGGAAACTGGGATTCATTGAGAAATGCATCAATTTTTTAAAAAAAATCTCCCAAATGTCATTGTTCTTTTTTTACTATTATTATTGTTATTACTTCCAATTTATGTTGTTATAATTTTAAAAAATTCATTTTCTGATAATTTTGCAATCCATGTTCTTTCTCTTCCTCTCACCCCTCCCCAAGGAGCCAGGTAATATGATATAGGGTGTACTTATATTATTACATACTACATATTTTCATGTTTGTCATATTGTGAAATAAGTCAAATATTGCTTTCACTAGAGAAAAATACAAGGAGAAAGTAAAGAATGTTATATTTCTATTTGCATTTCTATTCTGTTTCTTCTATGACAGTGTACATCCCTTTTTTGTCATAAGTTTCTTGGAGTTTTCCTGGATTTGTTGATAATAGTTAAGTTATTTACAGTTTTTTATTATTATAATACATTATTGCTGTAACTGTGAACAAAGTTATCCTTGTTCTGCTCTCTTTACTTTGCATCACTTCATATAAGTCTTTCCATGATAATTGTTTATCTTATTTGTCATTTCATATCAACATTTGTCATTTGGCAAAATAGTATTCCATTAAGAGAAAATACCACAACTTATTCAACCATTCCCTAACTGATGGACATTCCTTCAGTTTTCTGTTTTGTGGACCACAACAGGAACTGCTATAAATACTTTTGTACTGGTAGGTTTTTTTCCCCTGTGTTTAATCTCTTTGGGATTCAAACCAATTACTGGTGTTGCTGGGTATGCACAGTTTAATGGCCCTTTGGGCATGGTTCCAGATTGCTCTCCAGAATGGTTATATTAGTTCACAGCTCCACCAACAGTGTATTAGTGTCCCAATTTTTTCACATCCCCTAAAAGCTTTATCATTTCACTTTTTTTTTCTTTTTAGCTAGTTTGATGGGTGTGAAGAGTAATCTCAGAGTTGTTTTAATTTGAAATATCATTGTTTTTTTCTTACATATCTATTTATGTAAATGTATGTATATATATGTGTATTATATATATATATGTATATATATATATATGTATGTTTATCCCCATGTGTATTTACCCACAAACTTAAAGAAAAGAATTTCCAGAAAAGTGTTGGCCTATTGTCAGATCCCTGTAGGGTAAATAGTTATTTTTAGTGCACTGACCTAATTTCATGGTGGTGATCCAAGGTCAGCATAAAAATTCATAGACCGTCTGCATTATCAAATAGTAAGAATGGTGGAGGGGGCAAGAGGAGGAAATGGTATATTCTTAATAGAAGCATTTGTTGGCTTTAGCTTAGTTGCTCATGCACAGCTGTCCATATCACAGAGCTATCACACCTTATTAGGCAAAACTGACAATCTTGGGGGGAGAAAAAGAACTGAGTAACCGATAAAGAATAAATTACTCAGATTCCCAGAAGGAGCCTGTCATTCAAAGTTACAGGTTCAGAATAACAGCATCAGAAGTCTCTGTGAAATTATTCCCTATTATCTTTTTTTTAGGACCAAGAGAATATTTATTTTTACTCTTTTGCCCACATCCTTCATGATCTTATAAATCAGATTCCATTTTAGTAAAAAAAGAATGGTAATTAATAGCATGGTTTTAGAGTGTGCCAGAAACTGAATATCATAAACTATTTTTACACTGTCATTTGTGATCTGTTTGTGCTACAAAATTAAACAACAGATTAGCTTATACAGAGAAGAAGACATAGAATGGTTGGAAATTGTGTAGCCTCAGAATCAGCAGTGCTTTGAGTTTGAATTCTACCTTTAACACTAATTAATATGTGCTGGGAAATGTCTAACAACCAGAAGACAAAAATATACTTTTAAGCAATTGTCATCAATAACGTTTTCTACATCATTTTCTTAAGTCTCAACAATTGACGAAAAGATAAATCAAATCCTAATTTGATATCTTTAGAGGTTTCTGATTTATAAATGCTTACAGTGAAATTTTGAAACAGCCAAAAACCAGAAAAAACTTGTTCCAGAATGCCCTTTATTTTTCATTCATTTGGTTCATTCAAGTTTATATTTTTAGCTTGTTCAAGTATTATAATGATTTCTAAGAGGAAATCATATTGGAGATTTTTGAAACAAAATTATGATTATTTGATAAAATCCTTCTAAATCTTTTTAAAAATTTTTTGTCATGAATAAAAAAAGTATAAATAATACCTTGTAATACCTAAGTTCTTTTAAGACTCAAATTAAATGATGTATGAGATGAGCTTTGCCAGTCTTATAGTACTATATAAATGGCAGCTATCATTATTTTTCAGAATAATTCAATGAGATTTATATGCTGTACTATGCATTTGAAGTTTTATGTACTCTCATATCATTTAGAGGTTTTGTTTGAAGCTCATATCTCTTATTTTTTAACAGATTATAAGCATCATGAGGGCAGGGGTTCATTTTTTTCTTTATATTCGAATAGTTATTAGCATGTTTTTAAAAACATAATTTCTCATCAAGTATATGTATATGTATGTATATTTATGTATAAATTTATGGTTTAAAAAAGCCTTGGTGCAATATGTACTGACCTCTTAAGATATTTTATGTATAAGAATATATTATATATGAACAATATGTTACCAGCTAATCTACCTATTCTTATTTTTTTCCTCACAATATCCCTGAGGTAGCTTCTATTATTATTCCAATTTTATAGATGAGGATACTGAGGCTGAAAATTAAATTACCTATCTATAAACATGGCTGGTGAGTGGATGAAGCACAATTTGAATTCATCTTTCTCAGTCCTTCCTCTAGAGTTATTGGAGTGGCACAGTGGTAGACTTTGAGTGTGGCATCAAGAAAACCCGAGTTCAAATGCTGTTTTAGATTCTTCCATTGTAAAATAAAGATTTTAATAGTATCTACAGGCCATGTTGTAAAGATTAGCATTTAATATTCATATTTATAAAAAAATACATTTAACTTAGTGCCTGGCATATAGTAGGCAGCATATAAATTTTATTCCTTTCTTGCCCTCATTGTATTCCTAAGACATAACTCAGTGCCAAGCATATTTTAGACACTTAATAAATGGTTGATTTGTTGATTTACACTCCCTACTCATTTTTAATGCCGATAATTAGGTTTCCTTCCCCTTTTTCTTGATCATACTTACTAATAGATCATCTTAACAGGTTTTAGCATTGGACCAAATCACAGATGACAACATTTTAATGGGATAATTATAAATTCTTATTCTTGTGTAATTAAGCAATATAAAGCTTTAAGGAGGAAAGTGGTAGAAGTTTATGAAAAATATTTTCTAATAAAAAGGAAAACCAATGAAAGAACACAATGAATTATACAAAGTCATATGTGGATTACCAAAATCACAAATACAGGTAGGCTAGGGATGGTTAGGTTTGAAAACAAATTTGAAAAATCTTTGGAGATTTGAGTAGAATATAAACTTAATATGAACCAACAGTGTGACTTCAGGAGTTCAAAGCATATTATAAATGTAATTCTATCTTTGTCATAGAACATAAGAAATCATGATTCTACTTTAACCTGCCCTGGTTTAAACACTCCTGCACTACTGCCTTCAGGTCTGGGCATTACATTTGAAAGTTCATCACTATGCCAGAGGAAATGATTGGAAAAGTAAAAGACCTCAGTGTTACATAATCCATGGAATGGCTAGAGGAAATGGAATATTTTAGCCTAAAATAAAGTGAAATTGAAGGTGGGATTGTTGTGGGAGAACATTAGGTAAAACCCTGAATCTGGACAGGTTGCCCTTGTCAAGAATGATAGACTCCAATAGTTATCTTAAAAATAAAAGAGATTTATTAAAATTAATCTAAGTCAAATGATTATGTCAGAGTAAATAGCTGAGGGAGGCAGAGCAGATGGAAGACTGCCTCCTAGAGAGGTATAGTCTGTGTTTTTTATACCCTTTTGACAACAGGGCCTACATGACTAGAGATAGGATGATGATGGCATGTTATTGGGTCTCTGGAACCCGAGATGGGTCATGTGGTTATGTCCTACACCTTGAAGTCAAAAGGCGGTGAACTGTTCAGTTTAGAGGATAATCAGATATCTGGGATATAAAGTAGAGGGGCTTAAAGTCACCTTCCTAGCACTTCGGGAATGCAAGGAAAAATGAGTCTTTTATGACCCCTCTTCCCTTGCTATATCACGGTTTACTTATCACAACTTCACTATATTGTGGGTTTAAAAGAAAAACTATATATATGGTTTATATTATATTATAATATATATTATACATATATAATTCCGTATCATGGCTTTTTTGCAATATCAAGGGATTTTGAGGAGGAACACCATACTGTAACAATGGAAATGCAGTATGCCACTACAGCTTTTGCAAGTTTGCCAAAGTGAGATTACACACGGCACACTATTGGCTGATGGAAAGAAAGGCGATTAACCACAGTGTTATGTTCTGTATCCTGGGTGCTTATTGGCTCAGTGACAATAGGTTAATAGTGTGGAAAAGGTTTATAGGCAAGTGGGAAGGGTTATATATGTAAAAATCCACAAAGTAGCAGCATTATATTATTAGAGACATCATATTTATTATATTTATTTTATTATAATATATTGTATTATATTTTATTGTATATTATTATACATTATAATATATTTTGCTATTATGTTTTATATTATTAGATATTTATATCATTATATGTTATAATGTATTTTATTATATTTATTATATTAAAATAAATATATATATATATATATATTTCAGAACAGACCAAGGCCAATTTTGACTGGGTTCTTATCAGAAAGCCAAGTCGGGGAATATTTTTCTTAGGGTTGAATTGCCCCTGCTAAGGTTTTGGCCTTGGATATACCAGGCAGCTGCATTCCTGGCCAAAGGGGGAGAGTGTTAATGTAACTTCGCTAATAAATATAATGCTGCTACTTTGTGGATTTTCACCTATCACAGTTGTCTCTGGAACATAAATACATGAGGAAACAGTATACTCTACACAATCTGGGTGTGGGAAGCCAATAAGAGAATAGATAAAAATCTGAGACTCTTCTTTTGACCTCTTTTGTGATTCTTGTGATTTCTTGTTGAAAAGTATTGTGGCCTTATTGAAGAGCTTTAGGTTCCTAGCAGGTCAACATTTAAAAGGTTAACACTCTCCCCCTTTGGCCAGGAATGCAGCTGCCTGGTATATCCTAGCAAAAATGATAAATATTTCAAGTTGAATAAAGAAGATGAATCATTATATACTGGACTTCTGCTTTCCTTGATAAGGAAACTCTCTCCCCTAGTAAAGATGACAATTTCTCTTATTTTCTTCAAGTGTTGTAAGAGACTAGGAGAGATTAAATAACTTGCCAATGATAATCTGACAGATGAGTGTCAGTGGTTGAATTGGAATTAAAGTTGTCCAGATTCCAGATATGCATTAAATTTCTTTGGCCCTGAAAAATAGTAAATTACTGGGCAAAACAATCAGTTGGAGTTTTAGAACATCATCATTGACTTTTCAATAAAATAATAAAAGCCAAAGTGAGATTACAAGTGTCAAAAGTGTGTTATGGCATAACCTTATCAATTCTTCTGGAAAACAATTTGAAATTATGTGAGTTGGGTCACTGATTCTATTTTTTCATATCCAGCTATTCTCCATCTGAGTTTATGTCAAGAGGAAGTAAAACACAAAAAGTAAATTCTGTTCTTTTCCCAGCAGGGCTTTTGTAGTTAAAAAAAATAGAAACAAATTTGGTGTCCATTGATTTGAGAATATTTGGGCAAATGAATTTGCTGCAATTTATTGTGTTCAAAGAAATTATGAATAAAAAATTAAAGAAACATGGAAAATTTGTAGGAACTGATGCAAAGCTAATATATTCAAGAGAACAATAGACACAATAGCTACAATAACAGAAAGCAAAGCCACATTAAAAGGTAGCCACTTTCATATTAAATACAAACATGAATCTTTAAGAATAAATAATGAAGCAATTCATTGTAATACTTAGAGAATTGTGAAGTTATGGTTATGGAAGCTTGCATAGGCTATTCAGATGGTCACTTTGTTAGTCAGTCCAGTAAACTGTTTTTCATTGTTACAAGGGAAGATCTTGGGGGCAGAAGAAGGCTATAGCAGGAAATGATTTTTTTTTTATTTTTTAAGATATTAGGGAACAAAACCAAACAGCCAACCAACAAATAAACTCCTCTGTTCCCATACACAAATCTGCATGATTGTCATTTGTTCCTTGTTGACATATTGCTGGCTAAGTTGAAAGTGATCTGAATATGCATGTAGGCACTATTGAACATGTTATGTGAAGTGACATGGTCACAAAGTTAAAAATTTTTATCTATCCCATTAGATAGATGTAATCTCCTTGAGGGCAAAGACTCCCTTTTGCCATTCTTTATATCTGCAGCATAAAATGTATGCCTGGCTCATAGTAGGGGTTTAATAAATGTTTGTTGACTGACTGATTGAGTGATCATCTATAAGTGATGAGAGACTGATATTTAATTATTCATTATGTACACATTCATTAAAAGGAATAGAGGGAATGATGAAAAAGTAGGCAAGTATGGATTCTAGTTGGAAACAGGAAATTGGATTTAGTGCATATGTTAATGAACAGGCAACTAGGAGTGAGAGAGTAAGTGATTAAAGCAGTGATCATATGCCACTTAGAATTGGGGGTGGTTAGAAATCTGGAATTGTGTCTTCAAAAGTTTGGAAATACTTTCACCAAATTAAATCAGATCAGTAGCTTTCAGCTCCTCTGAAAGATAAACAGCTTGCTCAAGGTCATAGAGCTTAGTCTGTGTCAGAAGGCAGGACATGAACTCAGGTCATCCTGAATCTAAGGCCAGTCCTTTATCAGTTTTGAAAAATAATGTCTTTCTAGTGAGCATTATTTTTATAATAAATAATAATTTTTAGAAATAGAATATTATAAAATGTCCATTTTCTGGAAAACTGACAAACCATAGAAAGTCAGGCACTCAGGAGACTCTCGACTTTGGGGGAAAAGACTAGAGGGAACCCAAGTTTGTATTTGGCTATATGGTATCATGGATGTGATTTACATATGTATTGACATTAGATGATTTTAATTTGAAATTTCATTTTCCTTTTCACTTTTAAAGACACACTTTGAAATAATTGGAGGTACTGTGGGGTATCACTAAGCCAGGGGTAGGAATGAAGGTATTATGAGCATGACTTCCTGATGTTGCTCTTGTGTAGTTAGTTATTATTATTACTAACTGCAACATGTGCCAAGATTTATTAAGTGAAAAACTCATAAAGCTCTGTAAATAAAATTATCCTTATTCAATGCAGATAGCTTGAAATCCGGTTTCCTTAAGAAGAGCTCTCCACTAATGCACACAACAGAAGTAACAGTGAGTTTTATTCTCCTGAGTGTGCTGAAAAGATGTTTATTGGAAGAGCAGGCACTTAATTCTAGCATCTAGGAGAAATACAGTAAGAATAAACTATCTGGAAATTATAGTCAATGTGATTCCTTTGGACTGTAAATGAAAAACATGCTGTGTTTCTGTGTTCACCCATAAATTGCATTACAATCAATATTTTAATTCTAGTCTGGACATGATATAATTTTATCTTATCATTATTCTGCATTCCCAGTAGAGTCCAAGACTCCTAGATTAAGCCAATTGGGATATAAAAAGGGTGAATCCCAGGAGAAGAAAAGAAGAAAAGTCCTTTGCATGACTGAAGGAGCCCTTGGAGCTTTGGAAAAGGTTTGAAGTGGCCCTTATTTACCAAGGACTGAGATTATTAAGGAACAAAGGAGAGGGAATGGGTAATAACTCATTAAAGTTAAAAAGTGCGAAGTTATTTATTTAATTGAATTAGATGACAGAACACATGGCCTGAATTTCATAGCATTTTCCTATATTCTCTGGACTAGGGAGGTAAGTTATTTTAATTAAAGAAGTCATCAGGCTGTGGGTCCTGGGAGAGGAGGCCAAAGTGTAAACAATTTCAGTACTCTCAAGAGGGAAGTTGCTTCTGGGTCCAACTAGTCAATCAGCAGAGGGTAAAAATTAAATAAACTTGTAGCCATTAGGCTTTCATGGATCTTTGAACCACATGAAAGCTGCTCTTAGGATAAAGCATGAGCTATGAATTTTTAAAAAATGGATTAAAAATGAACAAATGTAAACAAACCAAAAGAAGCTTTCTCAGTTTTTCAAAGAAAATTCCAAGGGGAAGAGTTATGATCTTGGAAGAGTTAATAGGACTTCTTTCCATGAGGGCATCTAGCCTGAAGAGGAAAGATGAAGCACAATTGACCCAGACTGAGGTCATACTAAGCCTCAACTCTGCTCTTAAAGTGGGAAAAATTATGCATTTTCAACATGAATATCTAATATACCTGGTGAAAGATGTCTTCAATTTCTCTATTTGGGAGTTTTCTGTCAAGCAATCTAGATGTTTGTTCCAGATGTCATGGCACTTCTACTCAATGTTCAAAGTCAATGTTTAAGTTTCCTTCTGACCTTCATTATTGCTATTTTGGATTTCTCTTATAGATTAAGTGATCCAACTCTCTGATTCAGGTACATTAAATACTTAGTGAATTTGATTGATTGTTCAATCAATGATTGATTCTGCTTATTTTCATTTGAGAAACTGTCTATCTCAGATATAATCATGATTATTTAGTCCAAGTATTCATGGGTAAGTCCATAAGAAAACTCTATTTACAGTGGCTATGAAAACTTCCCTCTTCCTACACAGCTTTGTTTCTACCTCTTAGTCATACTTTACAGTCAAAGTTTCTAGCCTAATTATAAATATATATGCTATTTATCTAAGTATAATGTATATTATATGTTTATATCCTATTTATTATGTGTTCTATTCATCTTCATTCACTCTCTAGTCCATTCAAATAGTCATCTTGTAGTCCCCTAAAAGATACTCTATCCATCTTCTCTGAGACTTTACATTTCTATGTCCCATGCCTAGAATAGATTTTAAAGTATTTCAAAGCTTAGCTTCTGTGCCAGCTTAAGCAAGAGGCTATTCTTATTTTAATACTTTGCAACCATCTCTAGACACCATCCTTATCTCTTCCACTTACCAGAATCTTGAATTCCATCCCAGGGAAACTAGACTTGATGCCTGAGGTTCAATCTTATCTTTCTGAAAACCAGGCCTCCACGCCACCTCCTGTTCATCCCTACCTCCTTTACACCATTAGAATGTAAGGTCCTCTAGAGCAGAAACTGTCCTGTTTTTTCACATTTGTATCCCCAATGTGCCATGCACATAAATGTCTGTCTGTCTATCTATCTGTCTGTCAATCTATCTACTCTCATCCTTCAGTTGCTAGTGCCTTGACTGCAATTATGTCTATTTTGTTAATATTTAAATTTTTTACATTTTGGCTCTCTCAATAAAAGGAAGGGACTTTTTATTTCTCATTTTTGTAATCACTGTGTCCCAGTTTCAATTAAACAACTTTAATCACTTTGTATTCATTATTTCATGGCTCTTTATAGCTTGATATCCTCTGCATGTAATCCCTTTAGATATTCAGCATTAGAGTGATAAGTTGTAACTATAGATTTAATAGTAAAGAAAAGTCCTGGTTATTTAGCTGATTGAGTGACTGTGAATGAGAACAGGTGATCAATAATCATAATGTTAGCAAAATAATAATTTCCTGTAGGACCTTGTAAGATATCCTTGCTAAGGAAAGTTTTAGCATGCTTTTAGCATCCGGGAATGCATCCAGATGTTCTGGAGGCTGTGGGTTTATGATGTCTCATTTAACTATAGAATGACCTTGACTGTCTTTGAATCACCATATATAGAACAGGTGGCTATGTAATATGCTTTACAGAAAGGACAGGTTGCCCTACCTCCATGCTGCCCTACCTCCAGAGGAAAGAAGATATAACTTGGCAGACCTCACTTCTGGGATGAATTTGTGTAATTTGGCTCTTTTGCACAAAGTATAAATAATTTTCAGTTAAAAGTCTTGGTAAGGGGAGGGTCTTAGACCATACTGGTTGTATCTGAAGACCCTGACTTTTACACTTGCAGCTTTCATAATAAGGTAAGCTTTCCTCAGAAGAGCATTTCCAGAATTTTTCTTTCACAATTAGCATATATTAATTAGGTAGTTTTTTTAAACATTTTGATTGGAATCCCTATCTTACTCCAATCTTATCTCAAGTGTTAGTTCTCCCAGAGATTTTTTATTTGCATAATTTTAATTCTGTTTATTCTAAAATAAATTTATGTTTATTTATCTGCATACCCCGCTTTCTATTCCCGCAGCCCCAGAAAGCAACAAAACTTCCTGAAAGTGGGGATTGTTTCATGTATTTTTAAAATGTGAAACTTTGTATAATGCCTTTGAAAATACTCTAAGTTTTATGTTTGTTGATTTTCATTTTCTTCTCTTTGAGGACTAATCCAAGAAAGATCAAGTCAGATTAACAAATTCATCAAAGGGTTGTTGAAACTGCAAAATAGGAATGAAGCTTAGAGGACCAGAGAGTATGAAACCTCCAATCAGTAAGAGCTTTACAAAATGATTACCATTTATTTTCTTTCTTTTTCTCTCTTTGTGCATTCCTGTTTGCTATTATGCCCTTTAAGTAATGTGTTGCTCTTTGCTATACTGTTGTGCTATATAATTCATCAGCAAAAAATGCAAGAAACATTTAAAAGTTTGCCTAGCAAGCAGATGAGCATTATAAGGGTGGGGAAAATAAAAAATAATAATAACAAAAAAAAAAAGAGACCCTTAGAAATGGAGGAAGAACTTTTAATCCCTTTTAACTTCATTTTTTTTCTTTTGTTGCACTTGACAGATACATAGATTGAATACAGAGATATGCTAGCCTAAAACAATGTAAAGGTAAAACATCCCTTATTGTAGAGGCTGACTCACCATAGGTTTGCCAAAGCCTCTGCTGATGTTGGGTTGAGGCTAGAGCTGAGGGGTCAGTTTTGATCTGTCCTGGGGCATTCTGAGCTAACTTTCATAGGGTCACTGATATCACTCTCTAGCCTAACTAGGACACATGTCCCTGGCTACTAATGATTAATCCTGATGTTTTTAGGTGTTATTGGAGGTGGAAGGACATAATCACTTCTTAATCCATGTTCCTCTTTTTATGGATAAGGAAATTGTAGAGGCCCTTGTGGTCATCTCCAATCATATTCCTTACAGCTTTCAAACTGTATTATTCTATGATTAATTAATTCTGTTGATCATAGGTAATTAAGAAGTTAATATAATTAATGTAATAGGGTTAGTATGTGCTTTGTTGCTAAATCTTGCTATTTCTAGTGGCAACTTATTGAAAAGGACAATTATATAAATTTGTAGAAAAATGAATTTAGAATTTCTATTCACAAATGACTTTGTGACAAAAATCTTCCAAAGGATGACAAGAAACTGGAAGAAAGTGTTAAAAGTATTTCTTCATGAATTTCCATAAACAGTTTAAATTCAAATATTGTTATCACATTTTCCAGTATTTCTTTGGCCTAAAGTTGAAATATTCTGAAGTCCATTTCATTCGATGTACTTCAAATCAGCAAACCATTATGAGGGATGTCTCCTTGTTAAAGGAATCCTATAGATATCACTGGAGGTGACAGCAGATTTAGATGGGGTACAGATGTGGATTCTGCACTGTAACAGAGGTATTCTATACAGATGTGTATATATATATATACACACACACACACATATATATATATATATATATATATGAGTTTACTCGAGAAGCTACTGTTGAATTTCATAATACAAAAAAGTGTCCGAGATGCCTCCCTTTACAAGAATACAAAATCAAAACCAAACACTCCCCCTGTTTATGAAAGTCTTCATAGGCACTGTAAGGAAAGCTTTCCTTAGGCATATTATAAGAACTGTAAACTTGTAAATGATTTACTTTTTCATAGGCTAACTAGTGCAATGGAAAGACAAATTAGACTTCTAGTTAGTTAGCCACAATATGCTACCAATACCTTTCAAAAAGGGACCTCCACCTCCACCGTGATGTTTCAGAGTATGCAACATGTTTCTTTCTTACCTGCTACACAAGCAGAAGTGCCTGTCTGACCAGAGGAAGGGGGGCTGTGTGTCTCCTTCTGGGGTGGTTGTCAAATTTCCAATACCTCCATCACCCAAAAATCATTGTCCTCAAGCGAACACAGCTCTTGTTTGAATTTTAAGTTCGAGGAATGCTAGTGCCAGTCTAGGCTTAATAGCTATTTGAGAACAGGCTGATCCTGGGATCTCAGGTGGGTTTTATAACACACACACACACACACACATACACACACACCGAGACACACACAGAAATACACCAAGCACCTGCAAACACACATAGACAAATATATATAGAATGTATATGTGTGTGTGATGGGAGAGCTTGATATTATCTGGTTTGGGAGGGTACCCACTTAAAGAATTATCAGGCTCCAACAAATCTTTAGAAATAGAAGAATTTATTGAGTGTAGGCTGGGAGGCAGGTGCAGGTGAAGTCTGCCTCCACTGGGGAAAAGGGTTCCAGGATTTATAATACCTTAAAGGAACAGAGACTATGTGACGGAGGATTTGGTGACATTCCCATGTGGGCTGCCTCGGTATCTGGGGTAGAAGCATAGGTATATATTATTTATGATATACTAATCCCTGATCATAAAGGAGGGTGAATTTGTATATCTCAGAGAATCTAGTGATGTTTGAGATCCAAACGGAAGATACACATCTATGCTAAAACCCTTTTCAGAAGACTAGGGAAATGTGTCTATAACAGAAGCAGATGTAGCTCTCAGAGAATCCTTTGTTTATGCAGTTGCCACCAGGACCAACTTTCTTCCACCACCAGCTTTCCTGCATTCCAGGACTGAGGACTTCCTCACATACTCTTTCTGCTCTGGGGTTCCGCTAGAGACTTGGGTTGTCCAGGGGACTCCCATTCCATGTATATGATATACATATAGTATGTGTTCATGTGTATATGTATATAAATGTATATATGTGGGTACATATATATGAATATAAGTATATATACATAAACACTTCATAGCTAAAGTTGTTAACTATGTCACTGATTGGTAATTTATGTTAAAATTACTAAAAATGTTTTAGTATTTTAATTAGCAATTTTTCAGAGGATATATGTTTTTACCAGCTATTTTTTTAAAAATACATATATGGTAATTTTATTACATTATACCCTACAAATGCTTATATTATTGTTGTAAAACAACTTATTCAAAATAGCTCAATAACAAAATGGAGGCTTAAAACAAATTCAAAGCAGTTAATGCTAAATTGACAAACTATTTTATTAAGGAAATTAAACCTATTCTCACTATATTATCATTTGTATTAAAATGAAAAACCATCTTATTAAGAAAATAGAACTTTATTCTCATTACATTTTCAGTTACTTTAAAATTAAAAAACTTATTTTTACCCCATACACTGACAAAATAATTATGGTCATAGCTGAGATAATAGGATAACCAAAGGTGGGGAGAATGAGGATGGGATAGCATGCTGAAGATCTAGCCAATACCAGAAATCAAAAATAACAAATTCTGAAGACAGAACGAAAGTTAAGCAATTACTTTTAGGAGAAAATGGCTCTAGTATTTGGAGTCAGGATCTGGGGTGGAGGGTTGAAGGGGAAACCTTATTAAATCAGAAGTTATATAAATGTTAGTAATGTCAAATATCAGCTGAGTCCAACTCAAGAATTTACTAGCCTTTTTGGCATCAGCATAGCTGAGGACACATTTTCTTTTTTTTTTTTTAAAAGCCTTCCCTTAGGAGCCAAAGTTTTCTATTAGGAATAATTTTCAAGTATAATCCAAAGGGTTCTAATTAAAAGGGCACAAAATAAATGAGTGAGATCCAACCTGATGAATTTCAAGCCACAACATTTATGAAATACATAATGAATTTTGTATCAGTCAACTTTTGTTGGAGTTCAGTCAACTTTTGTTGGAGTTCAGAGACTGAAATGTGTAGAAGCTTTAGCTTTCATTTTCTGTTTCTGGTCTTCAGGGGCTTTGTATTTATCAATTTCCTTTTCCTTTTTTCCTGGGACTTCATTTATGGGACTTCTTCCTTTTCTTCTTCCTCCTCCTCATCTTTCTCTTTATTTTCATCATCTTCTGTCTCCTCTTCCTCAAATTCCTTGGCTTTCCTGGGGCAGCCTTCACAGAAATAATCTTTCCTTTGGCAGGAGTGGTATCTATGGGTTCTTCTTCAGAGTCAGCCTTATCTTCCTCTTTATCACTGTCCTCTTCTTCCTCACCTTCAGACTCTTGTTTGACTGGAGCTGCTCCCACCTTGTTGGTTTTGAGTGGCTCAAATTCTTTATCTTACTCATCTACACTATCCTTTTCTTGAGATTCCCTGTCCTCTTTCTTGGCATTCTTACCATTTTGGCAAATCCCCCTTGTGCTGGAAGATGCTGCTGCGTTAGCTTCCTTCTTTCCTGGTGTGACTACAGCTTTGGCTAGAGTCGCCACTTCCTTGGCTGGAGTCACAGCAGCCTTCTTACCAGGAGTCGTAACTGCTGTCAGACAGGTGTGAAAGCAACCATGTTTTGTTTAGTTTTGTTTTGCTGGTGTAGTAGTAGCCTTCTCACCCCTTTTCATAGGGACCACTACCTCTTCTTTGTTGCTTTCTTCTTCATCTTCTGACATGTCCTTACCTTCACTGTCTCCTATCTCCTTAGGAGCAGGGCCATTTTCATTGACTCATATTGGTTTTTAGCAGCCTTCCTGAGCTTCACCAGAGCAGGAGCCTGTGATTAGGTAGTGGAAGGTTGAGATTTTTCTGTGGAGGCCCAGGTAGCTGCAGAGGAGAAAGAGAAGAACACAGGGAGGAATCTCTCTGTGAGCAACCTTTACTGGAAAAAGATAGAGTTGAAAGACCAAATCCCTTGCTTTCTAGCACAGTGTGATACTATATCATGCTGGCAATGGATTCACAGACCAGAGGCTTGTTTTGGGACTGATTCTAACTAAATGAAAAGGCTTGAAAACCTCTATTAGAATTCTTTACTCTAAGATTCTGGCATTGAATAGAAAAGATTTAGATGAGAAATTCTAGGACAGAGCTATGGATGACCCATGGCACAGATTTGTCATTGCCAATTATTTTAATGTTTGATATATCTCATATTTTTGAACAGTTCAGCAACACATCATGGTACACTGTACTCTCCCAGAGACTATGTGCACAAGTACAACCATATCTGAAACTTATATTTTCTTTACTCTTCTGAAACAAGATATTATGTTTGTTCTTGCTTACTTCCAGCATTGTAAATTTCTGAACACAAGCAGAATTTTATGTCCTACTCTTGAACACCAGTAAAAATCCTCTATTTCTCCCTGCTAATAGGTGGTGGCTTTAGGCAAATCTATCAATAAAAAATTATTAAATACTGACTATAATTAGTTATTGTGCTAAATTCTGAGGGTACAAAAAGAGAGAAAAGACAGTTGGCTACCCTTAAAGAACTTAAAATTTAATGAGAGAGAAGTCTTTGTCCTTAGGGCTATTGCCTTTAACAATACCACTTAACACATTTCACATTAACTGTTCTGCCTTCCTGACAAGTTTTATCTCACAGGATTTGGAGAGATAAATACTGTCCAGTGGGCATGGGTAGAACTCAGCACATCATCCAGACCAAGCAACAAGGAGAGGAGTGCAGCCTGGTTCAGTCCAGCTTCTGTGGGGAAGAGCAGAAAGCAACATAATTCATTGGAGTGTCACTGGTAGAATCACAATCCAACATAGTCCTGCCATGGTCTAAGAGGGTAAGACCCAACAAGATTCAGCCCAAGTAGCATCTGGAAGAAACAGCTGCAGGCCTCCCCACAGCAGACCACTCTGGCCACCCTGGCAGAGTGATCACTACATGATTCAAGAAGCAGGTGAGTGGACATGAGGCACCAGAATAGACCACAGTACAAGCTTGGGAGAGCACTCTCACCATCCCAGCAGTGGAGCTGAGCTTCAATATATAAGCAAGGCTGTGAGAAAAGCTCCCTCAAATAAGCAAAAGACAAGGATAAAGTCTAATCCTGGAAAATTATTTCAGCAACAGGAAAGACCAAAATACAGACTCAGAAGAGGACAACAATGCCAAAACAGAAATGTGTGAAGCCTAAGAGGAAAATGTGAAAGGAAGACAAGTGCAAAATGTAAATTGTAAAGTAATATATGGTGAATTAACATATTATTATCATAATAATATTATATTATGATCACCATCATCATTAATAATATGTAGAAATTAATCATGTAATATTTGTTCTTGTCAGGATATTTATGATGTTGTTCTTCAATCATTTTTCTGTCATGTCTGACTCTTTGTCACCCCTATTTTCCTTTTTTTTTAAATTTTTGACAGAGATCCTGGAGTAGAATTCCATTTTCTTCTTCAGCTCATTATACAGATCATGAAACTAAGGTAAATAAGGTTAAATGACTTTCCCAATTTACACAGCTAATAAGTACCAGAGACCAGATTTGAACTCACCAAGAAAAGTCTTCTTGAGACTGTGAGAACTTGTTAGTATATACTATATTAATTTCTATATATTAGGGAGAATTACTATGTATTACTGTGTATTCTGGGATCTGGGTCAGGGATAAGATCTTGTCTACTACTTTTTGCAGTTTCTTTGTCTTTTGGAATCCCAAAGAATATCATCATTTTTAACAGAATTTGTTTAATAATGGAAAGGGCCAAGAATTCTTTTCCTATTTACCTGTCTCATATGATGAAAGGTATGGGGAGGAGGGAATCGGTTGATGGACCACCTCTTAATTAGGTATTACCAAATAAAGACATCTTGGGTGGTCAAGGGAGAGGCTAAACAATGAGGTCCTATAAATCTGTTTACTGGTTTGCCTGATCCAGGTTGAGTTGTCCATGGTCATGAGAGATAGCCTTGGAAACATATATCATTTTATCAGTATATTTATAACCATATATGATCAATAATTTCTTACCCCAAAATCAGTGCAAGATAATTTTAATTATAACATCTCAAACAAATATCCTTCAGTGGATTTCATCCAGGGTTGAGTATATTTGCTTAGCTGATCATAAGCATGCTAATGGAGCTAATTTTGCCCCCTCCCTTAAGTTCTATTGAACTATTATTCTAATTCTTTAGTCACTTGTCTCAAATGTAAATTTTAAAGCTTAATATTTTTCTGTAAAAGTTATTACTTTTCTGCCCGAAATGAATTATTTTCACTGTAGTAACTCTGGTAAGACAAACTCATTTGACCTATGTTCACAACTCATATGCTTCATAGACTCGCTAAGGTGAGGTGGTCTGCAGCCAACACCCAAAAGCTGAGTTTTTATTGCTGGTTTTGAGACCAATGTTGTGGAGCACAAATTTCTAAATTAGAAATAATCTTAGTAAGACGTTCATTTAATTATTTGAAAGAGACTTGAAAAGAATGAGTGGCTTTCTATCCCTAGATTCTGGAAGATTTACATTACATAGGATTTTGAAAAAGATTTTCTGCACATGAATCACAATCGATTATACAAAGGGAACCAAAATATAAGTTTGGGTGGACCCAAAACAAAATGCTTTGATGGATCTAGGAGGTGGGCTAAGCAACATTTCTTATAATCATCTGTAGGATTCATAAAGAGTTCCTGAGATTAGGTGATATTCCGGGTTACAGACAACTTCTAATCACATAATCACATAAAATCAAATTTAAATAATATATTTTTTCTGAACAATATAATAAATCCTTGATTTTCTCCATCCTAGTCCTCAGTATATTATTTTATATAATTTATGTTATATAGCTCAGTATATAACAATATATATAGTACTTACCTCAGTATATTATTTTTATACAATTTAACTGAGAGAAGAGGCTGTCAGGAATTTTCAGAACATTGCTGTATAACTTCAGGATTTTGGTGTTACTGCATGTTTTCCCTTCTCCATGAGTATGCTCTCCCTCTCCACTCTCACTCCATGCTAGAAATTTTCCTTAAAAAAGGGATAAATGGTTTGAGGTGATATTTTAGTCCTGACTTTTAGGAACTGAGAGCATTTGAATCAAACACAAAAATAGAGCACAGTCCCTCCATCTACTTATCTTTTTGAGAATGTATTTCTTAAGCTATATTAGAAAACAATAGGAAATAATATTCATTTTTTTAAATTAAGGACTTCTCAGAAGTTTATTTTATTCGGGAAACAGTAGTGGGTTTTATTAAGGAGATGTTGTTCTTTTCCTTCATGAGAGACAAAGCGTATAACTCAATTTTCTTTGAATTTATTTTGAAAGGGAATTTTACATTTCAATTCTTTTTAAACACTCATTTTAATTATTTTTAATTTTCATTACTTAAATTTATCCCACTATTTCACAATTTAATTTTATAAACAGTAGTTATATCTCAAACCTATTTGTCATGCACTATGCTAGACACTAGATAATCAAAGATACAAAGATAAAAATGAATACCCCTGAATTCAAGGAGGTATGATTCTACTGGGATGGTGAGGTTAGCGTGCAGAGAGATACACCATGCATGTAGGGTTCAATATTCAAACTATAGGGCTCAATTGAACTGTATGGATCAATGTTCAATTAGTGTGTGTGGTGGGGAGTTAGTTGAGTCCTGAAGGAAAGAAGTTAATTAGGGTTTCCATGAAGGTGAAGGAAGTAGGAACATATGTGCAAAAAAATTACATAGATATAAATGAAAATATGACTCACTTAGTATGACATGTGTATTCTGTTCCCACTCTGTTAGAACCAAATATGCTACATAATCTCTCTGGGTTCCACAGTATCTCCAGAAGTTTAGAGTATCTCCCTTCTCTGCCATTATATTGACCCTTCACTATATTCCCCTATTTTAGTAGACAGTAAGTAGCACACTCAGGTCCATATAATCACTTAGTAACTAGTTAGCTTTTGGCGAATATTTCCCTATAAAACTTGCAGGTGTAATTTCCCCTCTACCACTTAAATCTGTTGGAGAGGAGAGCAGGTTATTAGCAAATCAACTAATTTAGTCCAGTTTCTATATATCATTAATCCCATAAAGAGCTCATCCATGCACAAAAATATTTTATGAAATATTTTTAAACTTATAAGTTTATGTCTAGAGTTAGTTTCTTTGCTGGGTTCTGTTAGACTGAAGTACCAGACCTTTGCTCCTTGGGATATCAATACCTGACTGCTTACAAGACTTGGGATTCCTTTAATCCTAGAACACTGAGGCTCATTGGCAGAATTCAGAGACTGGATTCCTTCTTATACCTATAACGTGGAAAAGAAAAAACGAAAAGACCCAAAATACAGCCCTGTTACCTTGGCACTTCATGACATCAGTGGGGAAAAGGACCCATAGCCCATCCCTTTGCAGCATTGTTCTGTTACAAGAATTTGTCAGGAAAGAAGTAACCTGGCTACCTGAGACATCATTAAATATTTTAAAGCCAAAACTTGATTTCAGTCATGACCCTTTGAATATGCTAGCAATTCCAGCTAAATAAGCCAATGGAAAAAGGCTCTGGCCATCCAAGTTAGAGGTCAATTATACCAGTTTTTTTTTAAAAAATTGCTCATGTATGCTTCAGTCCACAGAATTCTCTCAGAAGTAAATCTCTAGCATACACCATGAGGATGATGCCATATTAGCAAACAGATGTGGACTGAACATGTATCAGACCTTTCCATATAGTAGATGTTTCCCTGATGGAATTCTAAGAAGTAATATTATTCCCCAAACTCTCAAAATATGTAGGTGTCAGAAAATTCTTAATGGATTTTCAAAGTAAACATCCTCTTATCTCTAGCCAGGGTCATGAAAATTCATATTTCAAGTCAAAGATATCTTGTTCATGTTGAACTTCAGGAGGAACTAAAGGCAAGTTTGAACATTTGCCTTAAGAATCAGAAGGTATTTTATATAAATGACAAATGTTGCAACCTTCACCTCTATTACGCTGTTCATTCTTTTCCAGTTTTTCTAACTAAAACATCAATTTTAAAAGCTATGTTCTGAACTATTAGAAAATGATATGTATAATGGGAAAGATGAAAAATGGAATAGAGAAGCTGTCATTTTCCCTTTTTAAATAAGTGTTGGTAATTAGTTTTCTCATAAGATATGTTTGAGGTGACTGTATTAATCTTGGAAACAAAGGTTTTACATCCCCAAATAGAACCAGGTGAAGGATAAGTATGTGTTTAACAAATTTCTTGCTGTATGACCTTGAATTAATTGCAGCATCATAGGCTCATTTTGTTATTCATTTAGACTTGAACTTTTTTGACTTCTTCACCAGCATGGTATTAGGATAACATTGGAACTCTAACTAGAGAGGGTATAAAGGGACTGTACTGAAAGTTATGATATTTTAAAAAAATGCTAATAGCATTTTAAATCTATTAGCAAGTTGGGCTGAACTTCTCTCCCATATTCCTTTGCTCAGTCTGACCTTTCAGAGGATCCAATAACAGTGGCCTCCCAGACAGTGACTTCATGTCAATATTCCTGGTTCTCAGTATTTCCAAAAACGCAGAGCAGATTTTCATCCCAGTATCACACAAAACTTAGGGTAACTTCAATTCTGCTTGGCCATGCTAAAAAGAATAAAACTCTACTTATATCAGAAACACTATCAGTTTACCCTGATTTTAATTCTGTAATTATGATAGGAAATATTGTGGATATATTGATTTCTTAAGTTCCTATGAATCTTAAGTTCCTATAAATACAATGAACAAGAATTTATTAAGCACTCACTATGTCCCAAATACTGTTCTAAGCAAAATTGACAAATGAAAAAATGAACTAAATGGACAGAAAAATCATAGGAACATACCATGATGTTACTCTAATGTTCCAAAGTAGACACAGTAATCCCTCACCTATTCCAGGAGTTACATTCCAGAGACCCCCACAATAGGTGAAAATTCACATAGTAGCAGCATTATATTCATTTTATTATTTATATATACTTGAAGACTTTATAAACCCTCCCCCCTCTCCTATAAATCTTTTCCACACTCTTATTAGCCTACAGTTACTGAGCAAATCAGCACCCAGAATATAGAGCACAGCACTATGGTTGGCCACCTTTCATTCCATCATCAAATAGTGTGGCCCAAAACTCCACAATACAAAAATAGATATATATTTGTTAAAAGCCTGCAATATGGTGAAGCCGAATAAATGAATGGAATACAATGAGGGGCAACTCTATTGAAACCTGAGTTTCTATCTTTAACAATAACAATGAAAAAATAATTCCATGAGGTGTTTACTTACACAGGAGAAAAAGCCAAGATCATATTTTAATGTACTTTTATTCATTTAAGAAAAAAAAATTATGAGGCTTTGTCATTCACCATGGTGGTTTATATAGCTCAGATTTGTGCTGCTTTATTCTACATATCATTCATTAATAGACCTTAGGATTGTGACATTGGCTAGCACTTTTATTTCAATTTTAAAACTGCATTTTTGTCACTTTTGAGATTGCTAATGGTTTGCATTATATATTCTTTGCTTTCTTATCATTTGGATCTGTTTGCAGTCATCATACTCATTATGCGAATAACAATGATAAAAAATCTTATTTGGTGAAACAGAACAAAAAAATGCACACCTGACTCAGCAATACTACTCCTATGTCTGTTTCCTGAAAAAAGGATGAAAGAAAAAGGAAAAGTACAAATTTGGACAAAAGTATTTATAGCTCTTTTTTTTTTAACCCTTAACTTCTGTGTATTGGCTCATAGGCAGAAGAGTGGTAAGGGCTTGGCAATGGGGGTCAGGTGACTTGCCCAGGGTCACAGAGCTAGGAAGTATCTGAGGCCAGTTTTGAACCTAGGACCACCCGTTTATAGCTCTTTTCATGGTGGCAAAGAATCAGAAACTGAGGGGAAGCTCTCCTATTTGGGAATGGGTGAACAAGTTATGACATGGAATTGCAATGCCATTCTATTGTGCTATAAGAAATGATGAGCACTATACTTTCTGGGGGAAAAAAAAAGACCTAGAGAAAATTAGGTAAAGTGATGTAAATTGAAATGAGTGCAACCAGGAGGATATTAAATACTAAGAATAATATCTGAAGGATAATCAATTAGATACTCTGATTAATAAAAAAATATTCCAAGACAGATCCAAAGGTAAAAAATGCCAAAAAATGCTACTTCCATAAAGAACTAATGAACTCTGAGTGTAGATTGAAGCATATGATTTTTCACTTTCCTTCTTTTTCTGGCTTTTACTTCCAACATGGCTAATAGAGAAAAATATTTTACATGATGTTGCATTTTCATACTGCCTATCTTCTTAATGGGGGAGGGGAGGGGTGGGAGGGAAACAATTTGGAACTTAAAATAGTAAATATAAAAATTTTTGAGGTTGTCTATGTCTAGGCCACTTTCCTTCACAATTTATGTGTGTGTTCATTTTAAAAATTATAGTTTTCTTTATATTGGCCCTATGAGGTAACTATTATGAATATTAACATTAGATGAGAAAAAAGAATTTTGACAGTTATGTAATTTGTCCATGATCACATATCTAGTGAGTGCCCAAGGCAGGACTCCAACCTAGTTCTCTTGACTTGAAGCATAACAGACTATGCATCAAACCATGCCACTGAGGAATTTATTTTTTCTTTGAGAAAAAAATAGAATATACAATAAGATGTACATTTATGTGGTGTTTTAAGGTTGGCAAAGTGTTTTGCAAACATTGACTCATTAGATTCTTACAAGAACTCTGTGCAATAGGAAATATAACTGCCTACATTTTATGGATGTGAAAAGTGAAGTCTGAAAGAATAATATGTTTATTATATGAATTTTCAGAAGAATAGGTAATATTGCATTTGTATTGGCAACTATAAAGTTTAACAATATTTATTAGGAAAGAGATAGCAATGTAGCTGTGGTAGTGTTCTCACATCTTTACAATGTAAACTTCCTTCTATCATGAGTAGTTTTAATAGTTCAAGTTGATAAATAATGGAAATAATACTAACTTTTTTTCATTTTAAACAATGTAGAACATAAACACAATCAGTATACTATAAGTAACGTGTACAGGTGGTGTTGACAAAATATATTTGATTAATGTATTTTAATAGCAATATGTGGATTGAAATTACTAATTAAATACCTAAATGTCACAATCTGGCTGTGTATACTTAAGACTCAGGAGTGCACACACACACACACACACGCATACACACATAAGTTAATTAAGTGGAACATGGGTCAATTCACTGAAACAATTCTTAATCAGTGGAAAAAATTCAATAATCCAAGGCTTGTACCAAAATGGACATTTCACTCACTGAAAAAGAAAGTAATTTAGCTCTCTAATCAACACAGTTGTTGACCTAGTCCCTCTGCCTTTCAGGAGTTTATAATCAAGCTATGGAGGTAAGATAGATACATTGAAATAAAGTGAACTGGCAGTGCCAAACAGCACAGAGTGGGCCAAATAAATGGTGGTAATACTAAGTATTCTAAGAAATCAGATATCAGAGAAATTGATGCAAGTTTTGTATTCAATAAATCTGAGTAGAACAGATATCACATGACCAAAGAAGCAGAAAACTTATATTCAAAGAAAAATGAGTTAACTAATTTTATTTTTGATGGGAAAATCACACTGGAAATTAGCCAGGTGATAAAGGTGGCAAGGGACATTGGACTAATCTTTTGTTTGGCCTTGGCAGAAAACTAATAGGTTATAGATTATTTCATGAACAATGAAGAACTGTAGAAAATTTCAAAGGTGTGAACTCATCTAAGCAATGCTTTAGGAAGATTGATATGCTAGTGCATTGAGCTATAGCTTAATAATACACAGGTTTAATAATAATAGCAAGCTAAAATCAATGTTACATTTGTTTGCTTTTTGAAGTCCTTCACAAGCTGGCCTGTGCTATCTTTCTAGTCTTCTTACATTTACTCTCCTCCATGTATTCAAAAACCTGACATTGGGCTTCTTGCTCTTCTCCCAACATGTCTTCATGCTTTTTTTTCCTCAAAATTCCCCATTCTTGGAATGTTATCTATCCTTGATTCAATCTTCAGATTTCCCCAAGCCTTTAAAATATCAGCTACCTTTCTACTTTAATTATCTACTTTTTTATTGTATGTATTTTGAATGTACATTGTTATATGTTTCCTTTCCCATTAAATAGTGAACTCCTTTAAGTGAGAGATAATTTTGTGAGCTAAGTGGATTAGAAGAATGTGCTTGAGTTAGGAAGATCTGAGTTCAGATCTGATCTATTCAAACATTTATTAACTATGTGATCCTGGGGAAGGTTCCTAATCCCTGCCTCCTTCAAATTCCTCAAATATCCAATGGGGATAATAATCATTTTTCTATGAAGGTTTTTGTGATGATCAATGGAGATCATATTTTTTAAAAATGATTAGCACACTGCCTTCCATATAGTAAGGGTTTAATAAATGCTTGTGTCCTGTCTCTCCCAATTCTCTTTTTTAATATTTATTTTTAATATTTCCCATAGTTACATGTTTCATGTTCTTTCCCTCTCTCCCAAGCCTTCCTAACCCCACTTAGCTGACGCACAATTCCACTGGATTTTACATGTATAATTGATCAAGACCTAATTACATATTATTGATCGTTGGACTAGAGTTATCGTTTAGTGTCTTCATCCCCAATAATATCATCAGCCCATGTGTTGAAGCAGTTACTTTTCTTCTGTTTTTCTCCTCCCACATTCCTCTGAATGTGGCTAGTTTTCTTTCTCAAGTCCCTCACCCTTGTTCTGGATTCTTGCATTGCTGCTAATAGAGAAGTCTGTTATGTTTGATTGTGCCACAGTGTATCAACCTCTGTGCATAATGTTTTCCTGATTCTGCTCCTTTCACTCTGCATAAATTCCTGGAGGTCCTTCCAGTTCAAATGGAATTCCTCCAGTTTATTATTCCTTTGAGCACAATAGTATTCCATCACCAGCAGATAACATCATTTGTTCAGCCATTCCCCAATCAGACATTCTCTCATTTTCCAATTTTTTGCCACCACAAAGAGAGCAGCTATAAATATTTTTATACAAGTCTTTTTCCTTATTATCTCTTTGGGGTATAAACCAAGCAGAGCTATGGCTGGATCAAAGGGCAGGCAGTCTTTTAAAGCCCTTTGAGTATAGTTCCAAATTGCCATCCAGAATGGTTGAATCAATTCACAACCCCACCAGCAATGCATTAATGTCCCAATTTCTCCACATCCCCTCCAACATTCATTACTCTCCCCTGTTGTCATATTAACCAGTCTGCTAGGTGTGAGGTGATTCCTCAGAGTTGTTTTGATTTGTATTTCAATAATTATTAGAGATTTAGAACACTTTTTCATGTGCTTATTGATACTTTTGATTTCTTTATCTGAAAATTGCCTATTCATATCCCTTGCCCATTTATCGATTGGGGGATGGATGATTTTTTGTACAATTGATTTATCTCCTTGTATATTTGAGTAATTAGACCCCTGTCAGAGTTTTTTGTTGTAAAGATTTTTTCCCAATTTGTTGTTTCCCTTCTGATTTTGGTAGCATTGGTTTTGTCTGTGCAAAATCTTTTTAGTTTAATGTAGTCAGAATTATTTATTTTACATTTTGTATTTTTTTCTAGCTCTTGCTTGTGTTTTAAGATCTTTACTTTCCCAGAGATTTGACAAGTATACTATTCTGTGTTCACCTAATTTACTTATAGTTTCCTTCTTTATATTCATGTCATTTACCTATTCTGAGTTTATCTTGGTATGGGGAGTGAGCTGTTGTTCTAGACCCAATCTCTCCCATAGTGTTTTCCAATTTTCCCAGCAGTTTTTGTCAAATAGTGGGGTTTTGTCCCCAAAGCTGGGTTCTTTGTGTTTATCATAGACTTTCTTGCTGAGGTCGCTTACCCCTGGTCTGTTTTTTTCCTAGTACCTAGTACTGTAGTACCTGTCATATCGTAAATGCTTAACAAAATGCATGTTGACCGAATGACTGACAGTGAATAAATAACAAAAATCAAAACAGCTCCAAAGTTTGACATCACTCTCAACAAATTGACAAGGGAGACAAGAAACAGACAATATTGGAGGATTCATGAAAAGATTGGCGTACATACACTGTTGGTGAAGCTGTGAATTGTGAATTATGAATCCAACTCTTGGATAGAAATTTAGAATTATGCTTTAAGCAAAAGAGAGGAAGTAGGAAGAAGCAGATAAAAGAGAAAATAACTTCTAATTAAAAAGAAAAACTCTTCACATATAGTCAGACAACCAATGTTTTAGAGCATAGATAGAATAAGCAAAAGTCTGGTATGAAGAACAATATAAATATAAACATAGGTATATATATACACATACATTTGGCATATAGCTGAAATGATTCAATCCTGTGATCATTAAAATTACATAAAGGCTGTATTAATTAAATTAAAATATTAATTTATTTCTCTTCTCTTCAATAAACTTTAACTAGCTATTGATTCCCTCCAGTCTAGAACAGACTCCACAGAAATTGTACGGAGATGACAAGCGCACATAGTCATCAGAGAGCTGGGCCAAACTCGAGCTCCTAGATCCACACTTCCAGGAAAGAGAGAACCAGAGTGGTCAGAAGACAGGAGCAAAAGAGTGAGCAACTAAGCACAAAAGCTGACTTCTGTCTGTAAGCTAATATTTATCCCTTCTGATGTTTTCACTCAGTCTGTCCCCAGGACACCTTTCACTGGAGAATAATTATGCTAGGACTGGCCTCAGAGACCTCAACTTCTCCCTTACTAATTCATCATAGGAAGAGGCAGGTCTCAGTAGTATGCCAAGAGATCCTCTTGCTCTCTGTCCTGCGCCTGCACTTTGCAATTGGTGCCTGGCTAGTTGATTCCACCACCAATCAAGGCCCAGCTTACAGATAAATAAAGAGCAGGTCTCTCTACCTTACCAGTTTTTCCATAAGAAGTTAAGAAATCCAGTTTCTGAGCCTTGGGGAAAGACAGTTTTCTAGTTTTAATAATCAAACTGTTTGTTCTTGGGTTCAAAAGGGGAACCATTCCTGAACTATATAAATAAACAAAGATGAATAAACAAAGGGAATTGGGCAAGAGAAGTAACAAAAAGATACTAAAATCATTATTGAAATTTTCAGCATTTTTTCATCATAAACATCAAGTGAAATATAAATAACAGAAATACACAAATGATAGATCAAGTAAATAAACAATGTACATTACTCAGATTACAACATGTATTTTCATGGACAACTAAAAAGCCTGTCCACTGGTAAATATGTCTTGGACAGATAGTACAGATAAGGGGTTATTCCGGCCATAGGTAAAGAGCAGATCTGTGTAGGATTTAAATGAATGCCCAATACTCCAAGTTTTATATTTAATAAAGTTTATTAATAATCACTTGAAGTAAAGGAATAAAAAGGTAATTATCTAACAAAATATAAGGCCACGTGAGTAGATTCTCCTGCCACTCACCTCACACCACCTCCACTAAATGAGATCACAGGAAGAGACAGGAATGGGGGGCAGGACTACACGAAACTTATATCCTCCCTATGTCAGCATGTAATGTGAGGAGGAACATGGGATTCTGGGCATCGTAGTTTTTAGGGTAACAGATTCTAATTACACTTCTGATTGTCTCCAGGGAACTTTAAATCTTTAATCAAATAATCCCAAGTTTTCCATGGAAACAAACGCTTGTTTTTTAAAAATATATGCATATGTTTACATGAGAAGCTTTGGGTTATTTAATGAAATTTGAAATTTCATTGAGACAGTCAGGCCTGCTTATCACATTCTGTCTAATTTAATTTTCTTAATCATATAATTCCAAGGAGTTTCTAATTTTTCTTCTATTGTGATTTATTTGCAGTGATTTTTAATTTGATATTTTGATTTTCCCATCTATTTTTTTAAATCATTACATATTTATCCATTTTAGCCTTTTTAAATGTTTTATCTATTACCTCTAATTTTCAAGATTTCATATTTTATGCTTCTTCTGATTTTGTTTAATGCCACTTTTTATTTTCATAATCAGCTTAATTCTCTCCATATTGTTTCATAGATATTATATTGCTTTTTACTTTCACAAATAAATTTCCTCTTAAAATTACTTTAAGTACATGCAAAATTTGACATGTTGCTTCTTCCTCATCATTATCATTTTTTCATAGTTTAAAGTTGTTTCTTTTTTTACCCACTAATTATTAAATATAGCATTCTTTGAAATTTCATTTTGTTTTGTATATTTTGCTTATATTCTCTCCATTACTCCAGTTTTATTTTGTATGCATGGTAAAGAGTATGTTTAGTTTTTTCTCCTTTTTAATATTATTTATTATTTCTTTGTGCCCTATTTCTTTGTTCCTTTTAAATGAACAAAATGGAAGTAATAAAAATATATTAAGTGTTCCATTTAGAGAATGCCATATATATTTCAGAACTAACTTTTTTCACCTCCATATAAATTATTTTTGCTTATATATGTATTTAGATTTTTTAAAAGTCATTTTTTAGTTTTCCTGTTTTTCCTACACATTATGAATTTGACTTTTAAAAATTAAAGGAGTAATGAATTATTTTAATATACTTGATAATAAGATTTCAATTCTTATTTTAAGTCACTCTATTCCTTATAAAATTTAGTCGAGGCTTTCATTTTTCTTTTTTTCCTAGATTTATTCACATAAGAAACAAATTATGGGATTTTGATTACTTATCCGTTTTGACCCTCATTTTATTGAATTTTTAAATTCACACTCAAATTCTTGTTGTCAGGCTTGTATTTTCTTCCATTTGTTTCTTTTGTTTTAATTATAATAATTTTCTTCTTTTAATTCAGCATGATATTCCTGAAAATGCTTTTGCTTCCATTACTTTGGAACAGCTACCTTTCCATTTAGTGAATAATTAACCAATCTTTTCCTAACATTGGTAGAAATATTACTCTCTCATCTCCTGGACAATGGTTAAAGTTAGTTGAGTGTTCATCCCTAGGGGCAGTGAGGTGGTGCAGTGGAGAGAGCACTGAATTTAGATTCAGGAACAATTCATCTTTATGAGTTCAAATCTGGCCTCTGAAATTTATAGCTAGTAAATGTGACCCAGGACAAGTCACTTAAACTAGTTTGCCTTAGGAATTCATATGTAAAATGAGCTGAAGAAGAGAATTGTAAACCATGCTAGTATCTCTGCTAAGAAAACTCCAATTGTGGTCATCAGTTATCACACATAACTGAAATGTCTGAACGTATACAGTGTTCTTCCCTAGTTATTTACCAGAGTATTATTTTCCCTGAGGATCACAATGTTTAACTCCTATTTTACTGGGTGAGAGAAAGTGCCCTAAATTCCTGGGAAACATATGGTGTTTTTTTTTTTTTCAGAATGTATTTTAAAACTCACTGATCCTAAAAATGACCCAAAATGCTGCTTTTGATGCTACTATATAATATTAAATTTAAGGTTATTTAAGGTTTTTAAATTAAGAAATTCAAATTTTCAAATTACATAAAATAAATAATTAGATGATTACCGTACCTTTAAATGTGATTGATGCTCCACATAGAGTATGGTTCCCTAGGGACTTAGGTTCTCATTTCTGTCAGTTCTTAAATACTACTTTCACTGATTCTCCTACCATCTTGAGCTATCACTATGAGCTCATGAGAACCCCTAAAAGCCCAACTCTTTTAGAAAGAAAAATGGAAAGTACAAACATCAAGAGGGAGCATAATTTAGTGTAAACACTGCCAAATTTGGAGTTAGAGCACCCAGGTTCACAAGGTATTTTTGCTACTTTTTAAAAACATCTTCACAGTTATCATTATTTTATCCTTCTTTTCTTTCTAGCTATAAAATTTTGAGAATGAAAGGTTAACTACCTGACTTCTAAGGTTCCTATTTCTTTCTGAATCTAGGATCCTAGTTTTGGACATCAAATAAAGATTGTTAGATAAATATTAGTATTTCTACTTTTGATTATTTCAAGAAGGTATTGTTAGAGAATTAATGTGACTAACAGTTGCTAATTTAACAAAAATTTTAATGAAATAGTGAATTTGATTATAAGTTCCTCAAAACGAATGATTATATTTTGCTTTGCTAGTTTTCCCCAGCTTTTAGTACAGTGCTTAGCAAAACATAGACCCTTGATAAATGTTTATTCATTGAGATTTAAAAAAACAAAACAAAATGTACCTCTGCTTTTTTCCTCTCCTTTCCCCACACATACCTTATAGCCATGTTGGCAAGCCTATGGTATGTGTGCTAGAGGGGGATCTCATCTTCCCCCTCTCCACCATGCCTGAGAATATCACTTGCCCCTCTTCACAGCAGCCCAATGGGAGCACTTCCTCCCTTTCTTGGCTGGGGTAAGGCAGGGGAACTTACGTGCAGCATTAGGGTGCAGTTTGGGCATTTGGTCTCTAAAAGGTTCTCCATCACTGCCCTATAACTTCCAAATCTTGTGAAAAATGAAACAGATAAAGTGGAAATATAAATATCTGTGTACCATAAAAAGGAGAAAGAATCAGCCGTGCCCAGTCATCTCTCAGGAAAAGAAGACATAACTACCTGTTGCTAACAGCAGTTGAACAGATTTTCATACTTTCCTTTCAATGGAATTTAATAGTCCCATTTTGGGCATTGGCTATTATTGCTAGCAGGTGCCTTGATTTCCCCTATGCATTATAATTATCACTAGAGGAAATGGGAGGGCAAAAGTATTCTTCTGTCTAATTTCCTTTGACTTTCTTCTCCAGAACTCATTTTCCCCCTTTAAACCTGAAGTCCTTTGCTCCACATATTTTATTTGTGTTACTGAACAAGCGGTGGGACATAATATGTGGCATTTTAGCACCATTCTGTTCTTTACTCATGGCGTATAAATCACAGCAGAGTTGCTAACAGTGTGTGACTGACAATCTTCCTTGATAGACAATCTGTGATCCTTTCAGCCTTTTACTAATAAGCTCATTAGGCAAGAATGGCTGGATATCCTTTCTGGGATATAGCAATGAACCACAGCAAATTCAGTGCATGTCTGACCACTCCGACTTTAGAGAATCAATCTTTCCTCAATCAAAACTTTGTCAGGTTCTGCTGAATGTCTGCTGAAGGTTACAGATTTTTTTTAATAAAGCTTTGTGAGCAAAACAAAGGAGGCTTTCTAGACTTGTGTAAGTCAAGGAGGAAAAGTTTCGTGACTTTTTTGTGTTGTTTTCTCAAAGAATCATTATCTGAAAATATTTTAAGAACGTTTAAATTTGTCACAATAATCAACTGATAAGTGCAAGATATTTTATTCTCAACAATATACTAGTAGAGACAAAAAAAAGATTTTTGTTCTAAAGAGACTGAGGGGAAGTGTACATGTTTAGTTTTTATAACTTGTTGGATATATTCATATTCTGTAACAAAAATGGACAAATTACGTAGAACTCTCTTAGAAATTATTCATATTCAAAAATATTAGATGCTCCTATTAAAAACAAGAGTAATAATTTAAATTGTTCAGCCCTAAGAAGTTACTAATGCCTTTTCCTTCATTTAAGCATATGTAGAAAAATAAAACACTAGTATCAACAAATTTAGGTGAGTTTTGCACTATTAATCCTCCACTTTATACTTTAGAGTATAAGGTTTAAATAACAATAACCCATAATTAAATTGTTATTATATTAAATAATAATTAATATCTTCCTCTTTGGGATTTGTAGACATGACCTATATTGGTTACTTTGGTAACCTAACAAGATAATGGGTACAAAAACTGATGTTGAGGAAACTCTCAGAAAGAGAGTACATTTGATGCCCTGTATATCTGCTGGAATACAAATGAATCTTGTAAACAGATAAATGTTAAAATAAGTATTGAAAGAACATGACATGTCAAAAGGAAAAGATATTCATCACAGTGCAAAAAAGAACTGAATGCAATCCATATAGTATACTATATTATAGTACAAGAAACAAAAACTGAGTGATTAATTGATTCAGATTGATGAGGATGCATGTCTGTCTTTGATCAAAAAAGAAAGACATTTTTATTATGTTAAGGTTCTATTTGGACAAAAACATAGGTCTTTGGACTTCTATTATTGATTATTTTTATCTTGTTCCCACCCACCCTGTAAAATTCTGGTAATTTTATTTTTATTACTTTGTATGTTTAAAAAATAATCACCCTCAGACCTCTCAGAATACCACATTCATACAATATTTTACCAATTTTTAGAATCCATTTTAGTTGGGCTAAAAGAAAAGGTATCAATTTATACAATAACATGTAATATGTGCATACAAAACTGAGTTAACAGAACATAGATGTTAGAATAAAATAAACCTTGAAGCTTTAAAAACCTCAAAGGAAATGGAAGCATAGAGAGGGAGATTGACTTGCCCTTAGTCAGTCAGCCCAGAAGTAAATGAGGTGACCATAGGTGCGCCTGATCTACAGACAAAAATATTAAGAATATATGAGCAATAGTCCATTCATTAAATTGAGAAGTGACCAACTTTATTTACACTTCTCACATAAAAAAGTTGACCTACTCTACTCCTTGGGATGTCCTAGAGATTCCCATAATAATCCATACTGTGTAAAAATCTATGAAAATGTGAAACAAGGATTATGACTTGAGTTTATATTGTATCTAATCACAGAGTAATAATGGCAATATTTAAATGACATTTTAAGATATGTAAAGGATTTTAAAGGTATTATCTGATTGGATCTTCACAACAACCCCCTGAACTTTGTATCACAGTTATTAGTATAATCTTTATTCTATAGATGAAGAAATAAACTTTGGTAGAAATTAAGTGATTTTTCCCTTGGTCACATAGCTAGTAACTGTCAGAAATGGGGTGAAAATCCAATTCTCTTCTATTCATTCAGTTGTAACAGGCTGCCTCTCTATACCATAAGGCATATGTATTCTACTCTCACTTCATCATGTGAAAGCCATTATCATAGTGATTACCAGATTGTTGATACTAATGAGCTTTCATAATCCACCCTAGATAATAGCAATTAATGCTTACTATAAATGTTACAATCAAGTGAATCTGAAAGTAACATTTGGGCTAATTTTTAATAGTTGTATTTTGGCAGAAATATTTGACTGGGCGGGCAACATTGATATATCCTTCTAATCATTCTCGATAATTTACTTTGGATTATTATGAATATAATAGGAATATTAAACTATGAACATGAATATAATTTGTTCTTCTTCACTGTCTTTCTTCTCAGAAGAACACACAAGAATAGTTTATTACTCAACCAGTTATTCTTCAGAGCAATAAGAAGACCTTGAATGATGTGGCAAATATAATCTAAAAGTCCAATTTAGTAAAATTTATTACATTAAACATATTATGGTTATAGAAAGTGCATATGTGATAGTTACAGAATCCTTATAGTTCACATGAGAACAATCATTTTTAAATTAATTAAAGATGACGAATTGCTACCAGAAGAAACATATGTATATGCATACACATACACCTCAATTTGCACTATAAACTAGGGATAAAGGAGTAAAGTAAAAATAAATATTATAATTTTGATACTCTGCCACTGTACACTGTTTAAAGCAACTTGTATACTTACATGGAGAGCTGCTAGTCCCATATATTTGATTTCCTGAGTTTCCCATAAGATGACATTTGTTTACTTAAGTGTTAGAGGAATCTCCATGAAATAAACAAATGTGCAACATGCCCAAACAATGACAAACAGATATATCCAATTAGTACATCCAATAGTTTTCTTGAGTTAAAAAAAAATCCCATCTCATACAATCTGCTTGACTAGGGTCTGGGTTGTGTGCATCTGGACATCATTTGCTACTGGAGAACTTATCCTCACTCTTTTTTATATTCAATCCTTCAATCTCTCCTCATTTCCTGCCTCTACTTCTTGGCTATGCAAAAACATTTGTGTCTTTCCAAATCCTTTCAAACAAACAACTTGTTAAACTAAAATGTTCAATTGGCTAGACCATTCCTGGTACCTATTTTCTAATATGTCCTTCCCTCCTTAGTTTACTCCTTTGTGAAAAAATATTAGTCTGGAGGGTCTCCATTTCTCCTCTCCCTTCTAATCATTATTTAGTTTGACTTTTGACTTCATTGTTCAGCTAAAACTTCCCTGCCAAAGTTGACAGTGATCTCCACTGCCAAATTTTATGATCTTTCCTAAAACCACATGTTACTTGACCTCTCTTAGTTTGACACTTTTTATGATCTCCTATTGTGTACTGTTTCTTCTCTAGGTTTTTGTGATAAAGCTCTTCTCTAATCTTCCTCTGCTATTCAATCATTCTATCTCAGTCTCCTTTTCTGGTTCTCCATTTAGGTTATACCCCCCCCAACTAGGGGTGTCCAATAATTCTTCATCTTGTTTTCTCTTCTCTTCCTACTCGATAAACTCTCACTGATAATACATACACTCCCTTAGCTCAATTATTAACCTTACACAAATGATACACACACACACACACACACACACACACACACACACACACACACACACACACACA
>NC_058130.1:563355901-563405208 GCF_016433145.1 Gracilinanus agilis | reverse complement strand
GATGAAGAAATGAACTTTGGTAGAAATTAAGTGATTTTTCCCTTGGTCACATAGCTAGTAACTGTCAGAAATGGGGTGCAAATCCAATTCTCTTCTATTCATTCAGTTCTAACAGGCTGCCTCTCTATACCATAAGGCATATGTATTCTACTCTCATTTCATCATGTGAAAGCCATTATCATGGTGATTACCAGATTGTTGATACTAATGAGCTTTCATAATCCACCCTAGATAATAGCAATTAATGCTTACTATAAATGTTACAATCAAGTGAATCTGAAAGTAACATTTGGGCTAATTTTTAATAGTTGTATTTTGGCAGAAATATTTGACTGGGCTGGCAACATTGATATATCATTCTAATCATTCTCAATAATTTACTTTGGATTATTATAAATATAATAGGAATATTAAACTATGAACATGAATATAATTTGTTCTTCTTCACTGTCTTTCTTCTCAGAAGAACACACAAGAATAGTTTATTACTCAACCAGTTATTGTTCAGAGCAATAAGAAGACCTTGAATGATGTGGCAAATATAATCTAAAAGTCCAATTTAGTAAAATTTATTACATTAAACATATTATGGTTATAGAAAGTGCATATGTGATAGTTACAGAATCCTTATAGTTCACATGAGAAAAATCATTTTAAAATTAATTAAAGATGATGAATTGAGACCAGAAGAAACATATGTATATGCATACACATACACCTCAATTTGCACTATAAACTAGGGATAAAGGAGTAAAGTAAAAATAAATATTATAATTTTGATACTCTGCCACTGTATACTGTTTAAGGCCACTTGTATACTTACATGGAGAGCTGCTAGTCCCATATATTTGATTTCCTGAGTTTCCCATAAGATGACATTTGTTTACTTAAGTGTTAGAGGAATCTCCATGAAATAAACAAATGTGCAACATGCCCAAACAATGACAACAGATATATCCAGTTAGTACATCCAATAGTTTTCTTGAGTTAAAAAAAAAATCCCATCTCATACAATCTGCTTGACTAGGGTCTGGGTTGTGTGCATCTGGACATCATTTGCTACTGGAGAACTTATCCTCACTCTTTTTTATATTCAATCCTTCAATCTCTCCTCATTTCCTGCCTCTACTTCTTGGCTATGCAAAAACATTTGTGTCTTTCCAAATCCTTTCAAACAAACAACTTGTTAAACTAAAATGTTCAATTGGCTAGACCATTCCTGGTACCTATTTTCTAATATATCCTTCCATCCTTAGTTTACTCCTTTGTGAAAAAAATATTAGTCTGGAGGGTCTCCATTTCTCCTCTCCCTTCTAATCATTATTTAGTTTGACTTCTGACTTCATTGTTCAGCTAAAACTTCCCTGCCAAAGTTGACAGTGATCTCCACTGCCAAATTTTATGATCTTTCCTAAAACCACATGTTACTTGACCTCTCTTAGTTTGACACTTTTTATGATCTCCTATTGTGTACTGTTTCTTCTCTAGGTTTTTGTGATAAAGCTCTTCTCTAATCTTCCTCTGCTATTCAATCATTCTATCTCAGTCTCCTTTTCTGGTTCTCCATTTAGGTTATACCCCCCCCAACTAGGGGTGTCCAATAATTCTTCATCTTGTTTTCTCTTCTCTTCCTACTCGATAAACTCTCACTGATAGTACATACACTCCCTTAGCTCAATTATTAACCTTACACAAATGATACACACACACACACACACACACACACACACACACACACACACACACACACACATATATATATATATATATATATATATATATATATATGGCACTAGTCCCGTTCATGAGTAACAGTAAGGTATCATTAAATATCTTTCAGACATATTAAACTAGGTGTGCTATAGGCATCACTCAAACCTCAAATAACCAAAATAGAGATCATCATCTTCATCCCTAATTCTTTCCCTCTTTAAAACTGTCCTATTAATAATAAGACTACTTTTTTTAATAGAGGTTGCTGCTACTAATGAAGATATGTTAATTCCCTAAAATAGGATATTATTGTGATAGATCCTTACTAGTTCACTCCTGTTTCTTGGCTTCTTGAGTCAGGGCTAGAGAGCAGAGGGTCAAAGTTTTTGCTTACATCTCTTTGTATGTGATATTGAGCTTCTTGAGATTTCTTATTGTAATACCCGGAAATATTAGTCTTTTCTTATATGGCCAGATATAATGTCAGGTTATTTCTTTGACTATAAATTTCATTTTAATATGACACTCTAAATCACTTAGTATTTATTAGTATTATATTGGCATCTTCCCTATTCCTTTGTCTTACACCTATATAGAATTCATAGTTTGATGGATCAAAGGAAATATGTTTGCCGTTCTGGTATTTAAGGAGTCCCCTTCTGAAATATTTTTCCTCTGAAACCTCGTCATCAAAATTTCAAGATACCTCTACTTCCTCTAGTTATTATACTAGTCCCATTTTAAGCTACCAAAATTACTAGAAAGACAATGCACTTTTACATCCTAATACTGTTTTACTTAATTAACAATATAGAAATCACAATCAACAAATATTTACTTATGCTATGAGCCTTGTTCGTGAGTTCCAGAGACATAAAATTTACCCCTGCCCTCAATAAGTTTACATAAGAGAGGTGATAATAACTGAATAACTAGGTACATATATGTAGAATAATTGAGAGGTAATCCAATAGTGAAAGACTCTGGCAACTAACTGTTGGAAAGGCCCTCCAATAAAAGGTAGGCTTTCAGCTGCTTGTTGAAGAAAGCTAGGGAAACTAAAACATGAATGAGAGGAAGCAAAGCCTTATAGGCACTGGGGACAGCCAGGTAAAAGATAGGGATACTAGAGCTAAAGTGACATGTTCCAGTAACAGCAAGTAGGTAAATGTGTTTAGCTGAAACATAATGTTTGGAGAATAGCATAGTTTAAGAATGAAAGAAGTTGGAAAGCACCAGTTTCTGAAGAGCCTTCAATCCCAAAGAATGGAGTTTATATTTTAACCTGGGGATAATAAAAAGCCACTGAAGAATAGAAGACTACCCATATTTGAGTCACCTATATTTTTATCACAATATCTTGGCAGCTGAGTAGAAGATGGCTAGTAGAAGGAAGACATTTGAAGCAGAGAAAATGTCTTGATGGCTACTGTAATAATCAAGGTGAGAGGTGCTGATGCACTGAATTCGAATGGTTACTTTGTGAATGGAAAGAAGAGAATTCATATAATTGATGTAGTGAAGATAGAAACAAGATTTAAGAGTCAATTTGATATTTTACAGTTTTACATTTCATAGGAATAGTGGATTTTAGGGGAAATAAAACCTGAAAATCATCATGGGGAATCCCAGCTATTGCTTCACAATCAGGGCAGCAAGGTTATCCGATGAAGAAACTGGCACAATTATTATTAATGCCTGAAGCAAATGGGACAATACCCCTTTTATGAACCTCAAGGTTTGAGAGGGCCAAGGCAGTATGGGAAAAGATTTGGATGAATCAATGAAATCACCCAGAAGTAGAAATCTATGTAGGACTAAAACTATGTAGGGATGAAATAGGCAATGATAAGGGAAAATCTTAGATATCACCTGTTAACATTAAAAAGATCTCTAAAATTTATGATTTGTGTGAACCACACTGACTCCATCTTGTGACAATTCTGAATCAAGTTCAGTTCCCTTTCAATTCAGTTATGGATCTTGTCCCATTTCTGTCATGTGAGAAAATTATTAAACTGTGAGAATAGAGAGTAAATTTTATTGTATTGTTTAAACCTATCCCTGTATGGATGAGCAGCTAGACTACCTCCAAGACCTGGTTTAGGGCTCTTAACTAATGATCTAGTGTATGCTGACCAGAAACTTGGTTAAATCTAAATATTATGAAATAATTTTTATCACATTTACATATCTCAAAGAACTCATATGAACTCATATTTCTTGAATGAGAACAGGTCCCATAGTGATCCATTAGCTATTGTTTTCATGTTATTTTGAGGATTTACATACACTTGTGAGGGTGAGGCATCATTTTTTTTTCTGATTTCAGGGAACTGTACCTGTTCACTCTCCCCTTCCCAACTGGGAAAGTCTTTAACAGTTAAAATAATTTATTTCCTTTTTTCATGTTGATACAATTGTAATAATAGTTTTCTGACATTTTGTAATCCATGTTCTCTCCTCCTCTATCTCTTCCCCCACTTTCTGAAAAGGCAGGTAAGATGGTAGATGATATATATGTGCTATTATCAAATATATATTTCTGAAAGTCTCTAACATTTTTTTCTAATAGAAATCAGATCACTCAAAGTTGTAGCATCATTATTTCCTTTTAGTTAATTTGTCTTATGTGATTGTTTTTAATGTATATAGATTTACTTTCCCCTGTATTCAGGGTCCAGTAACAAGGATGAGGATGTTTGGTCCCAAATTGTTGAGCATGCATTGTTTAATAAATAAATATTCTCAGAAACTTGAACTTTTGTTTCCACAGTCATTTCGTCTTTCACCCACTGAGGCCATTAACTATTTTATAACTGATATGCCAAGAAATGAGTAATGATTGATTCAAATAGTCCAAAGGAAATGAAAAAAGACAGACATATCTTGTGATAAATTAAATTCAAATGTCTGTGAAATGTATGCCAATGTTTTTTTCTGTAATGTATCTATCCAGACAATATCTTTTAAACATGCCCCAATGTTTGCCCCTGAACTAATCAAAAATCCTCAAGGAAAGACCTTGCAACTTTTTAAAATTCCTATACATGTACCCTATTACAACAAGTCTTTAAGGTCCCACATGGGGACAAGACTGGCCAAAATTTTTATTATGTGTAATGATACCTTATTGTACCCTATAGTTCTATTACATACAAGCATGCTTTGAATTATCAAATCCTATGAATAGTTATACAAATTGATATGTAAGCAAAATAGAGATTTAATTCGGAAATGGGATTCATAATGGAGTCATAGATGGGTACCTTAGCACCATAGTAGGAGGCCTATATGTAGTTGTATTACTCTATTTTAGGGTCTGTGATTATCTTCAACTTGGGCCAGGGAAATTATAAAAAGTGACAACTATATTCTCATAAAATTGGTTCCCTCTCTAAAACTTCACTTTTTATTTTACTTATTTTTAAAAGGTTTTTTTTTTTCCTGAAAGGGTCCATGGAACTGAAAAGGGGTCTTTTTAAGAAATAAAGAAAAACAGAACTGTTGTCACTTTCAATATGCTATGACTGCAGGAAATAATGATGGTGCTAATTTTAAGTCAAAAGGGTGGATTTTGGCAAGAATATGTCTGGGCTTACTTTAGATGTCCTTTGAGTGACCCCTGTTATGAAACTCCCCCTCCTTTTAGAACAGAATTTACTTATGCAAGTACTTTAGTCCAGGAAGCTTGCCAGAATGGACTAAACCACAAGATATGTGGTTAGATCAGACAACAACAATTATATCCAGGTGATTAGACTTGGCCTGGAGACAAGAAATAGAAATTGTATAAAATTTCTGTGCCAGAGTCCTTCAGTTTATTCCTAGTCTTTACAAGACACCAGCTTGTTCAGGATATTCTGCAAACATCTAAGCAACATGCATTTCTGTAGAACTAAGGGGTATCTGTACTCCAAGGAACAGTTCTATGCTATGAAAATCCTTTCTTTATACTTTCTTGATTGAGAAAAAATTAAGATTAGAGAGTAAATGTGTTGTATTTGCTTCCTCATTTTATTGTCACAAAAATTGTCCCGTACAAAAGGAAAGGAGAGATGGTGAGAATGAAGATTTAGGAGATGTGTAACTGTGATATGAAAACAAAGTTAACAATGAAACTTTAACTAAAATAAATTCAGTTCAATATTCAAAACTTTGCAATTGGTTCTATAGGCTATCGCATCTGTTGTTCAATCATTCAGTCACGTCCAACTCTTTGTGATCCCATAAACATAGCCCACCATGTACACTATCTCTCAAAGTCTGCCCAAGTTCGGGTTCTTTGTTTCTGTGACACTATCCATCTCATCCTTTTCTATCTCTTTCTCCATTTGCCTTCGATCTTTCCCAAAATCAAGGTCCTTATCAATGAGTACTATATTCTCATTATGTGTCTAAAGTATTTAAGCTTCAACTTCAGTATTTTACCTTACAGTGAATGGTGTGAATTAACTTGTTGAAATATTGACTGATTTGATCTCCTTGCTGTCCAAAAGACTATTAAAAACTTTTCTCCAGCACAATTTGAAAGCATCAATTCTGCAGCATTCAACTTCCCCTATACTTCAACTTACAGATTTACATTACTCCTGGAGAAACCACAGCTTTACTATAAGGAGCTTTGTCATAATGTATTAGGTTAACTATTTCTCCCACCTTCCTGCAATCTGAAAATCTGATAATGATATCTCTCTCTTTTTCCAACTCATTAATAAATGTATTAAAGCAACAGAGGATTGCAAATTGAAGCAACTCTGAGGTACCAACTAATACTGATGAAATTAACTAATATGACAAAAAAGAAAAATAATAAATATTGGAAGGGATGTGGGAAATTTGGACACTTGTATACTATTAGTTGGAGCTGTGAAGTGATGAAGTCATTCTGGAGAAAAATTTGGAACCATGCCCAAAGGTCATAAAAATGTGCATCCCCTTTAGCCCAGCAATATCACACTTAGATCAGTATCAGCTAGGTTTGGAAAGGACCTACTTGTACCAAAATATTTATAGCATCTCTTTTTGTGGTGATAAAGAGCTGGAAACTAGAGGGATCTTCATCAGTTGCTGAAAGGCTGAATAAATGGTGATAAATGATTTTAATGAAAGACTATTGTGCTATGAGAAATGATGAACAGAATGATTTAAAAAAATAAAGTGATGTGAAGTGAGCAGAAGCATAACAATACGGTATACAATAACAGCAAAGATGTACAATAATCTACTGTTAAATTTTAATTATTATCAGCTATACAAATATCCAAGACAATTCCAAGGGACTCATGATGAAAAGAGGCTATCTACCACCATAGAAAGAACTGATAGAGTCCAAATGAAGGTTGAAACTGTTATGTTGATAATAACAGCGATATTTGGGAAGCTGAAGTGATGGCCTGAAACTAGAAACCTGCAGGACTCACTCCTCCCACACACACACAAGCTAGAGTGAGTAGGGAGGGGTAGGTACTCCTTAGTCTTCGCCCCACCCACCAAGCAGTTGGAAATGGGTTTGAAATGGAAGCAGGACAGATATCTTCTGACAAGACTCAGCTAGGCAAATCTCTAATAATGTTCACTTTCTCAATTTATATTCCCCACAGGTTTGACTGAGGGACAATAGGAGAAGTTGATGTCTTGTTGTTATCAAGGACAGATGAGGATCTGACTTTTTTGGCTGGCAACTGAAAGGAACCAAGCTTAATGGTAGCTGTGAGTATGCCCAAAATAATAGCCAGGCACAACTACTAAAAGATGAAGTTTATATTGATAAAATAAAGAAGGGAAGTCAGGGAAGGGGTATCTAGAATTTGGATAAGATCTGGGAAGCCCTGAACTGTTAGGTAGAAATTACCCTTCCCCCCCAGGGGGGAGTGGCAGACTTAATATCTAGCTAACCCTCAATGCTTGTAATTATCACTTCTAATATCTAAAATAGCTAAATAACAATTGTTCTGTTGCTAGAAAACTACACAAGCAAACCACTGAGCTGAACCAAAAAGGTTCTTGCCCCAGATGCAATTTCTTCCAAAGCAATCCCAAAACAGGGCACAGCAAGCAAAGTGACCTGCTCACTTCCACCCCCAGGAATCAATTGTTTAACTCCTTTCAAACTGTCCCCTCACCCAGAGTTCTCCAGGGGGGTTCCCCTGGAATTCTGGGTGAGGCTCGACCCTGTATCTTGCAGGAATTCCACCCTGCCATTTTCCATGTTACAAAACATACCATTATTCATTTCATTTCCTTGCTTATATGACAAATGAATATTTTAGTTCCCAAATGTTGCTGTTTATATAAATAGGAAGTAGTGTGGAAATCCAACTTGTGCCTATAAGTTCCTCAATTTCTTTCCCAAGATGTCATCAACTTTTAGTAATATTTTCTAAATTTCTTTTAGCAGTATCTGTCTTGCCCAAACAAATCACCAGAAGTGGGTAATAGTTCCTTGGCTTGGAGGAATTAGGAGGTTCTCTGTCACGTTCTGTGCAAGTCAGCAAGACTTTATTGTTTCTATAATGTTGACAAATGGGTTCCTCAGTCCTCAAAGTAGTTTGGGAAGACTGAAGAAGAATAAAAGGACACTGCAAAAAATCTGGACACATCTCCTCCCCCCACTGTTACTGTTGAGGCTTATAATATTGATTTTCTTTTGTTTTCTTCTTTTTTAAACTATCCCACTCATTTGGAAGGCAATACGTGTTGTACATTTTCACTTAGAGAATTAAAATTTGACTTCTTGAGATTTATCAGTTTATGATTACAACTCAAGTTCCTAAATCTAAATGGCAGGAGAAATAATGCATCTCTCTTTATCTAACCCTGGATAATCTCTCATCAATTTCATCCTATGAATCCATCTGTACAGTTATTACATGGTGAAACAAACAACTCTGGAAGAAAGTCAGGAGTTTAAATTTTCTTCTTTGGGAAAGAGCCTTTCATTTTATAAAATGATAGTCGGTTTTGTTTAGTAAGGAATAGAAAGCAAAAGGAGAAATACAGGTCTGATTTTGTAAGGAACATTGCAAAGAAAAGAAGTATTAGGGAATGACCATAATGGGGAAAGAAGAAAACAGTGTCTCTATTTCTAGGAGTTTCAGTTAGTGAGATGGAAGAAATTTGCAAACGTTTAGCAAGCCAGGAAGATCTTTCCGGAAATCAAAACAGCTTTTCCTAGGTAAGGAGACCTGATCAGAGCAGTGAATACTCGGAATAATAAAAGAGTCAATGATGGGTAAAGAGCAGAATTGGGGAATCTAGATGATGCAGTGGATAGAAAAATGGGACTGAAGTTAGGAAGTCTTGAATTCCAATCTAGCCTTAGATACTTACTATCTATGTGACCCTGAGCAAGTTACTTAACCTTTGTTTGCCTTAATCCACTGGAAAGAACATCACATTCTTGTCAGTTGGCCAAGAAAACCTCACAGACAGTCACAGGGTCACCAAGGGCTTAACATGATTTAAAAAAAACCAAAATGATCACAATTAGCAATTCTAGATAAGAAGCTGAGAATAATGTTGAACAAAAAAATCCAGCAATCAAGTTAGCAAGCAAGTACTGGATTAGTCCAATGCTGAGGGAAGATAATAGAAAATGTGCACTAAAGCAAAACTTGATAAAATTTCAGTTTAGCTGGTTGGATAATAAAAACTATACACAGGAATTGATTTATATATATATATATATCACTTTATTTTCTGGCAGAAATTGTAAATCTAATTTAATATTTTATTAGCATTTTGCTATAATTAAATTAAGTTAATTCTGAAGAAAGATTTCAAGTTTCTTCTATTTTCCTCTGCTCTCCTAAGGTGCCTATTTACACAATAAGTATAAACCTATTTAGTACATGAAAAGGCATCTATTTACCTGGTTGTACCTAACTTCAGATTAACGCAAAATGAATAAAACCTAAGTGTACAATTGCAGAATATATGCTGAAAATAGAAGATGGAGTGGGGCTGAGTAGGGATGTGATAAGTCTGGCATTTAAAGCCCTCTGTATTTAAACACACTGCTATTGAAACTGGATGTTTTCTTAGTCTGATTTTTTTCCTTTGGGTGAGGCAAACAATACACTGTCAAAACCATTTATCCTTTACCAACTCCCCAGACAAACCTCTGGCACTGGAACTCTTGGTCCTCAGGTCATTTTCTGCTTCTTCTATGATTACTTCATTTTATATTCTGTGTTGATGCCTTTGATGTCTGGTAGCCAAACACTGTCTTTGATACCTGGGAAAAGACACTGATTTGGACCAAGATTAGTGATTCTCTTCTTGCTCATTAATCTTCCATTAATTCCTAATATATATATTGGTTCACACAGGATCAGTTATATAAGAATCTGGCATTATCTAGTAACCCTACAGGCTCTTCTGAGGACAGAAACTTACAGGAAGAGAAGATTATCTCTAGCAATCACTGTGTAGCTCATTACATTCCGGAGAAACTTAAAAGTCTTGCAGGAACAGAATTAATGACTCTGGAAGAAGAGAAATTGGTCATCCTATCCAACAGTTCATCTCCTATATTGTCTCACAAGGTAGGCAAAAGGCTTCTCAAACAGATACAATTTTTCATTTATCTTCATAACTGGTAATTTCCTGACAAAGTCTTTTTGTATTCGGCATTGGGCCACTATTGTGAGATCAGTATTTGTTCATCAGGAAAAAATGACCCCCAAATTCCACAAAAATTCAGAAATAATTGAGAAGAATGAAGGATACCCTCTTCTTTCAGGATTAGTATTATCCTACCCAAGCAAACAATTTCTGACCTGATAAAAGGCCATTTGGAACTTACAACTCTAAACTTCATTCAGTTCTCAGTCAGACAATAAGCATTTATTAAAGACCTTCTATCTTCCAGACACTGTACTAAAGGATGAGTATTCAAAGAAAAGCAACAGACAATTCCTGCTCTGAAGGAGCTCAAGGTCTAATGGGAAAGACTCCATGCAAACAATTATGTTCAAATTATATATATATATATATGTATATATATATATATATATTCACACTATATAATTTGGAGATAATCAACAGAGAAAAAGGCTAACTGATATTGAGAAAGGTCTTACAAAATTGGAATCATAGCTGAGATCTGAAAGAAGTCAGGGCAACTAAAGACAGAAATGAAAAACAGTTAATGTTGATTATAAGGAACAGCCAATAAAAATGATCAGGTAGGAGATAATTTCTTTTTTTTTTTTGAGGAATGGCAAAAACTCCAATGCCAATGGATTATAAAGTAAAGTAAGGGCAAAGGAGTGATGTTTAATACATAAGAAAATTATAAAAGGAGGAAGGGATGTTGAGAGGAAGGACCCTAAAAGTGAAATAATTTTTTTAAATATCTGATCTTATAGTCAATATGGAGTCACTGTCATTTATTGCATGGGGTTGAGAGTATCACATTTTTGTTTTCGGAAGATCAATTTGACCTCTGAGTGGAGTATGTACTAGAGTGGGGAGAAATTTGAAGTACAGAGATCAATAAGCAGGTTATTGCTATATTCTAGGAGGGAATTAATAAGGACCTACATTATAACAATAGCAAAATCAGAGAGAAGAGAAAATATATAGAGGATATTGTAAAGGACTCTAAGTATAGCTTAGTTGGGTATAGATATATGTTTTTGGAAATAGAAGAATTGAGAAATTAATATATTGGAAAGAGCATCAGTATGTGTGTTGAAATTGCCTTATAGAAGGAAGAATTTTGCTGGAGATAGACTGTGAACCAGTCACTGAACTCCCGAAGGAAGGTAGTGTCCTAGAGACACTTGATAGATTCATAGATATCAACCATGAAAATCCTGATTGATTGATAAAAATAGATGGAGTGAAGTTCAAAGAAGGAAGACTGATTTCCAGGGAGAACTTATAAGTGCCTATGAGAGGAACAAGAATTATTTCAAATCTCTCACCTTTACTAGTGAATCAGATGTGTAAGTGAAGTTATAAGCAGAGAAAGGGTAGTCAAGGACACTGTCATCAAGAGGTATCCAACTCTCCAGGAGTATAAGAAAATATAAAGGAAAGGAAAGAAAAAGGTTTAAAATGATAGCTAGTTTGTTTCCTAAGGAGCAAGAATTTCAGTTATCATAAGTGAGTTTATGTGTCACTTTAGAGTAAGGTCTTAGAAAGTTGGTGATAGGAATAAGGGAGCAGAAAATGGATAGAAAGCAATGTTTTAATAATGACAGCCATTCATAATTATTGGGATGGGGAAAACATGACAGAGTGAAAGTAGGTCAGTTATGATGAATGTGTTCAGCTAAGTTATCATTGCCCATAGAGGTTCAGCCCAGGGTTGGAATGGTCTCAAATATCAGGCATAAATGTATTTCTGGGAAAAAAGGCAATTTTGGTGGGGGGATGCCAGGTTATAGTCAAGCTGACTGCCATGGAGTTTAATTGGTCATTGAATGTACCTGGATTATGATCCATTGGCTGCCCTGGAAGTCTGGGAAGTCTTCCCAGGGAAGGAATAGACAAATATTTAAAACCAGATTAGGTTTCAGAAGATTATGCCTGGAAGGCTCATATGCAAGCTGTCTGCTGTGAAGCTCAGGCATCTTTTGTTGTTGTTGTTGTCTTACAGATTAATTGACTGGTTTTGTTTAATCTAGACTCTACACTCAACTCATGGAAAAGCATGCTCCACTCCATACATGCCAGGAACTGATCTATGCCACTCTGAAACAAATGCTCTTTGGACTCAGAGCCAGACTTCCTTCCAGTACCAGTAATTTAGAGTGATATTCATCAAAGATGATATAGTGATGTTATCAACACTTTGACCTTTAAATTACACAATGAACCTCTTACAATAGGTACTAATTCTCTTTAACTATGTATAACTATTCACCAAATCTTAACTGATAATACTGCAGGAATTTCTACAGAAGTATCTGAAGAGTTCATTGGTTCTCTTCCTTCATTACCAGGTTTCTAGTACTACAGGTTTAGAAGAATAGCTCTATCCTGATTTCCAGACCCTAAACACTGTAACCATCTGAAAAGGGCATGTTTAATCTTTAAACTGTAACATTAAGTACTTTCTGAAAAAGTAGTGAAATTCATGAAATCGGTTCCATATATGGAGACATATGCAATCTTGTCTGAAGACAAAGAAGTAATAAATGAAAGACATCCCTCCAGTCTAAGTATGGTCCATCAGAATGCCTGGTTGTGGTACATGTCTTATATAACATAGTCATGATATTTTATATGTCTACTCTGTCATTAAGCAAGATCTGTTGGGTCAATGGGTGGCAGTTTATTTCAATATCTTCATNATATATATATTGGTTCACACAGGATCAGTTATATAAGAATCTGGCATTATCTAGTAACCCTACAGGCTCTTCTGAGGACAGAAACTTACAGGAAGAGAAGATTATCTCTAGCAATCACTGTGTAGCTCATTACATTCCGGAGAAACTTAAAAGTCTTGCAGGAACAGAATTAATGACTCTGGAAGAAGAGAAATTGGTCATCCTATCCAACAGTTCATCTCCTATATTGTCTCACAAGGTAGGCAAAAGGCTTCTCAAACAGATACAATTTTTCATTTATCTTCATAACTGGTAATTTCCTGACAAAGTCTTTTTGTATTCGGCATTGGGCCACTATTGTGAGATCAGTATTTGTTCATCAGGAACAAATGACCCCCAAATTCCACAAAAATTCAGAAATAATTGAGAAGAATGAAGTATACCCTCTTCTTTCAGGATTAGTATTATCCTACCCAAGCAAACAATTTCTGACCTGATAAAAGGCCATTTGGAACTTACAACTCTAAACTTCATTCGGTTCTCAGTCAGACAATAAGCATTTATTAAAGACCTTCTATCTTCCAGACACTGTACTAAAGGATGAGTATTCAAAGAAAAGCAACAGAAAATTCCTGCTCTGAAGGAGCTCAAGGTCTAATGGGAAAGACTCCATGCAAACAATTATGTTCAAATTACATATATATATATATGTATATATATATATATATTTTCACACTATATAATTTGGAGATAATCAACAGAGAAAAAGGCTAACTGATATTGAGAAAGGCCTTACAAAATTGGAATCATAGCTGAGATCTGAAAGAAGTCAGGGCAACTAAAGACAGAAATGAAAAACAGTTAATGTTGATTATAAGGAACAGCCAATAAAAATGATCAGGTAGGAGATAATTTCTTTTTTTTTTTTTGAGGAATGGCAAAAACTCCAATGCCAATGGATTATAAAGTAAAGTAAGGGCAAAGGAGTGATGTTTAATATATAAGAAAATTATAAAAGGAGGAAGGGATATTGAGAGAAAGGACCCTAAAAGTGAAATAATTTTTTTAAATATCTGATCTTAGAGTCAATATGGAGTCACTGTCATTTATTGCATGGGGTTGAGAGTATCACATTTTTGCTTTAGGAAGATCAATTTGACCTCTGAGTGGAGTATGTACTAGAGTGGGGAGAAATTTGAAGTACAGAGATCAATAAGCAGGTTATTGCTATATTCTAGGAGGGAATTAATAAGGACCTACATTATAACAATAGCAAAATCAGAGAGAAGAGAAAATATATAGAGGATATTGTAAAGGACTCTAAGTATAGCTTAGTTGGGTATAGATATATGTTTTTGGAAATAGAAGAATTGAGAAATTAATATATTGGAAAGAGCATCAGTATGTGTGTTGAAATTGCCTTATAGAAGGAAGAATTTTGCTGGAGATAGACTGTGAACCAGTCACTGAACTCCTGAAGGAAGGTAGTGTCCTAGAGACACTTGATAGATTCATAGATATCAACCATGAAAATCCTGATTGATTGATAAAAATAGATGGAGTGAAGTTCAAAGAAGGAAGACTGATTTCCAGGGAGAACTTATAAGTGCCAATGAGAGGAACAAGAATTATTTCAAATCTCTCACCTTTACTAGTGAATCAGATGTGTAAGTGAAGTTATAAGCAGAGAAAGGGTAGTCAAGGACACTGTCATCAAGAGGTATCCAACTCTCCAGGAGTATAAGAAAATATAAAGGAAAGGAAAGAAAAAGGTTTAAAATGAGAGCTAGTTTGTTTCCTAAGGAGCAAGAATTTCAGTTATCATAAGTGAGTTTATGTGTAACTTTAGAGTAAGGTCTTAGAAAGTTGGTGATAGGAATAAGGGAGCAGAAAATGGATAGAAAGCAATGTTTTAATAATGACAGCCATTCATAATTATTGGGATGGGGAAAACATGACAGAGTGAAAGTAGGTCAGTTATGATGAATGTGTTCAGCTAAGTTATCATTGCCCATAGAGGTTCAGCCCAGGGTTGGAATGGTCTCAAATATCAGGCATAAATGTATTTCTGGGAAAAAAGGCAATTTGGTGAGGGGATGCCAGGTTATAGTCAAGCTGACTGCCATGGAGTTTAATTGGTCATTGAATGTACCTGGATTATGATCCATTGGCTGCCCTGGAAGACTGGGAAGTCTTCCCAGGGAAGGAATAGACAAATATTTAAAACCAGATTAGGTTTCAGAAGATTATGCCTGGAAGGCTCATATGCAAGCTGTCTGCTGTGAAGCTCAGGCATCTTTTGTTGTTGTTGTTGTTGTCTTACAGATTAATTGACTGGTTTTGTTTAATCTAGACTCTACACTCAACTCATGGAAAAGCATGCTCCACTCCATACATGCCAGGAACTGATCTATGCCACTCTGAAACAAATGCTCTTTGGACTCAGAGCCAGACTTCCTTCCAGTACCAGTAATTTAGAGTGATATTCATCAAAGATGATATAGTGATGTTATCAACACTTTGACCTTTAAATTACACAATGAACCTCTTACAATAGGTACTAATTCTCTTTAACTATGTATAACTATTCACCAAATCTTAACTGATAATACTGCAGGAATTTCTACAGAACTATCTGAAGAGTTTATTGGTTCTCTTCCTTCATTACCAGGTTTCTAGTACTACAGGTTTAGAAGAATAGCTCTATCCTGATTTCCAGACCCTAAACACTGTAACCATCTGAAAAGGGCATGTTTAATCTTTAAACTGTAACATTAAGTACTTTCTGAAAAAGTAGTGAAATTCATGAAATCGGTTCCAAATATGGAGACATATGCAATCTTGTCTGAAGACAAAGAAGTAATAAATGAAAGACATCCCTCCAGTCTAAGTATGGTCCATCAGAATGCCTGGTTATGGTACATGTCTTATATAACATAGTCATGATATTTTATATGTCTTCTCTGTCATTAAGCAAGATCTGTTGGGTCAATGGGTGGCAGTTTATTTCAATATCTTCATATACTATCAATGTACTGAAAAGATCAATGTAGTCTTTTAACACTGAGCCAGAGAAGTTTCAATTTCAGATGGAAGAGATCAAACTCCAGACCATGTTGATTAGCCTATAATAAAATAAACTGAGACATTTAAGAGAAAACCATACTCTAATGAGAACATTGCTACTTCATTTAAAAGATTGCTCTGGTTTCTTGGGTTTAGTGGGAGCTGTCTTGTTCTCACTCATTCATCCTTAAGTCTTCAACTTGGATATCACAACTCAATCACTTGTTTGAACATCTTTAAATAGTTTGTTGTATACAGCAAGCAGAAAGTACATTTAATGAGCTCAAATAGTATTTTATCTCATCTTCCATCTTGATAGAAATATGCCATTATTCATAGTCAAGAATGATTTATTCAACATAGTTGGGGGGTGTCAGAAGTGAATTTCTCTCTCTCCAGTGTCAGCTTTTTTTTTTTTTTTGATGTCATCTCTTAGTGACCTGGAGGTCAAATACCACTGAGTAAAATCAAGTATAAATGAGCCTCAGAAAAAGGAAGTTAAAGAACCAAGGAAACAATGATTCCACAGGTACTGCCCCCTCGGCAGCCCAGGAAAATTAAGAAACTATGATTGCTTCCTGAGATGTGATGTGTGAGAGTTAGTGGATGGAGAGAAAAGCTTATAAGTTCAGACCAGGAGCAAGTCTGGGTCTTTGGCATGCATGTGGAGGAGCAGAGTGGACCCTTGGTGAGTATAGCTAGAGGCCCATAATGGCAACAATAGATTAGAAAGGTTAAGTGCCTCTCTACCTCTCTTCCACTTTTTCCGCTCTATACTACGACTACTTTTGATTTAATAAAGTTATTAAGCTATAACCAGCCTCACAATTTTAAAAATTAAAGGGGTTTGAAGTGATATGGGGGTGCAGACATCCCTTAGACACCCCAAAACTCAAGAAGTGTTCTAGATCAAAGGGAGACATCAGAAATACTCTTCAAGAAGTATCCACTTTCCCCTTTGGACTTTCCCACACATCTTCTATTAACATAAATATGCGCTTCCTGGTTCAACTCTGATTAGCATTGGATGGACCCTAATCTAAACATCCTTTGAATTCTACAGATCATTCCTTGTACCCCCAATCTCATTTAATTACCCCTTTCCTGATTCATCCCAACCCCCTTTTTCTTTTTCTATAATCCTTGCTGTGAAAGGGGCATAAAATCCCTATACCCAATCTCCTTGGGAAGGCAGTTTTCGACCTGCACACCTCTCATCATGACTTCCAAATTAATAAATTTCTCTTTTTATTTTTTTAGAGTTTTGGAGTCTTATATTCTTGCAAAGGATAACCCTTCCCAAAGCTGGGATATTTACCCCAAAGCTCTCCCATAACAGAAAGAACAATATCCTCACTGACCTTTGTGTCCTCAGCTATTTTTAGGCCTACATTCACTTCAGTTGAATGATGTTTGCAGTGAAAAATAATACCTTATAGAACTAAAAGCTACTTGCATTGAAGACATATTTGAATCAAATAGAAATCCTCTTGGGGACACTTGACAATATTCAGCAGATGATGAATAATTGGAGTACCTTCAGATTGCATTTTTTTCAGTTGACAAATTTAGCATCAACTACATTTCAGACAAAGCCATTCACAGGCAGATGCACTGTGATAGAAACAAGAATTTGGACATCCAGCAGATCAGCTACTTTGGCAGTAGTCCTGTAGACCATAAACTTCTCAGTCACTTAGTCTTGGCTAGGCCAGTTAGGTATGATCTGCCAGAAACAAGCATATGAAATCTAAACCCAAGCTCAGTTTTCTATACTCCACGCTGGCAAATCATTTGTACCTGAAGTAGTTTCTTTCATACACCTGTACCTTCACCCAAAACTAAACTCTGCAGCATCCTCCATCCCAATCACCAAACACAAGAAATATAAACATAAGAAATCCTCAAACCCATGGAAAAAAGAGTATCATGAATGCAAGCTTACTGATCTGTACCCCCTGCCTTGTGACACATCAAAGTCTTCAGCCTCTTTCTTTGCTTGATTCTGTTTCAAAGGCAATATAGCCAAGCCATAGATATTTGCTCAGGACTATGGGCTAAATTCTTTATTTTGTTCCAAGTTTTCAATGACAAGGTCATAGTACTCTCTTATGACCTTAAACAGGTCCCAGCTTTCATTCCTAGACCCAGCTTCAGTGACAGAGTGGTCCAGCTGCTTCCTTGTCACCACTCTACACTAACTCCATTTAAGGGCTGGGGCATGAACTGCACAGAAAGCATTTGCTTATGCCTTTTTGGGTGGAGTCCCTTACTTATAAGTCCATAAGACTCTTGTAACATCCATGCCCCTAAATGCCCCCTCCCTTGGAGTTCTCTGGGGCAGTATGGAATTCTGTGATCCAGCTTGGATATTATACTCTGGCTATCTTCAAGGCCAACCAGGGCTAAAAATAACAGAAACAAAAAAAAAAAAAAAAAAAAAAAACAACAACAACAACAACATACTGTTGTTTTTTCCTTGCATTTCCTAAATAAAATGTAGTCTGAGTATCTTCTTCAGTTTTGTTACAATGGATGTTGAAGGGAACTGAACTATACTGCTTCCTCTTACTCAACCATCTCTTCCTGGGAGTCTCAATCCAAGAAGAAAAGAAAAGTTCAATTACTTTTCTTTTGCCTCTGCTTTTTTTTTTAATGTGTATTCTATCCTCTTTTTCAGAGAATCTGCAGTTTAAAAGATAGTTTTAGCCTTCCTCTTTCTTTGATAGCTTTAACTTAATTGTTTGATTGTTCTTCCAACCCTTCTCTGGGTTCTTGGAGTTGGTCCATTGTAATTTCAATGGACTTTCCTTTGTAACAATGCTTTCATCTTCCTCAGGAGATTTCCTTTTTGGCTATGCCCTAGTCCATTTAAATTGTTCTTTGATTATTTGAACATTTCAGCTCCTCTTTCATCCCTTTCTTCTTTTAGGAGACACCTGAAGCACTATTTTCTACATGAAATTTTTTCCTGATTCAACTACCTTCAACCTGCTCCCACCACCATAGTTAATTCCTTCTCTTCTTTCACTATGTGGGTTTTAACTAATTCATATACATTTTTATTAATTATTATCATGGAAATTATTCATATAAGGAAGCATAATATGGTGACTAAAGAATTACCTTAGATATCAGGAAGCCCTACCTACGACATATCTGGTTTCAGTAACAATAAAATTGTAGGTCTATCTCCTATTCTCATCCCTCATGCATGTATTAATTTTAATAGCTCTCTTTTAAATGTAAGCTCTTTCACAGTAGAAATTACTTCACTGTTTCTATTTCTCTTTTGTCCCTCACACAGAACCTGGCTGAACCCCAAAATCTGGTGCCTATATCTACAGCTACCGTCAGAAACACAAGGCCATACCTATTCAAGGAAATCACAAACTGTAGGAGATACAGGAAAGTTGGTCTTTTACGTGTTTTTCTTTTGGGTTTAGCTTTATTTTTTTCACTAAAATATTCTGTAATGAGTATTGAATTTTTAGTATCTGTTCATTGTTGGTTTTGTAGCATATTGGCCTCTTTACATTTTGAAAGGTCATGACAGAAGGAAAAATATGCTTTCTCACTCTTATTTTGTGAGGTTTTTACTCCTTTTCAAAATTACCTAATACCAATCATCTTGTTAAAAATACGAAAAAGAATATTATTCTGCAGAGTGTAGAGCAATGTTAGGTATTTAGAATTCTTATACTCATAACTTCATTTGATTTTTAAAATAGATATTTAGTAATTCTATTTTTTAATCCATAGCAGTTTTCCCCAGCTTTGAAATGTACAATTTTCAGTTATCATCTATTGCAAAATAATGCCCTGAAAAACAGACTCTTCAGGTTCCAAGCAGAACACTCCCTTGGTTCTCCTGGCCAGGGCCTGTGGCCCATTAGCCACTGGTGACAGATGGGAGTACTCTTCTAATCCTCTGATCCCACTGATTTTTGGTCACTGCCAAAATGAACTCAAATCTGTTTGTGAATACCACCTGTAAGACGTCTTATTGTATTTCTGAAAATCAAATTCAGAGTGTCAAAAAAAAGAAGAAAAAGTGAAAGAAAGATTGTGGTCCACACTCAGAAAATAGGTTGTGGTGCCAATGATCCTGTCTTATATCACCTGCTCCAGTTCTTCACTAATAGGCAGGGCCAAGTCCAGAGCATGGAACATTTTGTCAATAAGTCCTGAATAGCCACCCAAATTGCTGCCCAGACATCTGCATTTTGCAAAGCATCTGTCAGCTGCCACCAGTCAAGCTTTTTGTTCTTCATTGGAGACTGAAAAGCACTCCTAAAATGTTAAAGTCAGTTCTCATGGAGCTATGAAAGACATAGAAAAAGAAAATAAGAGATGAAGAAAGGTTTACTTCCCTGCATTTTGGAGGGTTAGTATGGTAGAATAAAAAGATCACCATAACTAGACTTAGGCAAAGACCTTGACTGAAGCCCTTGTTTCACTGCTTATTTAGATATGTGGCCTTAGAGAAGTCACAATCCCCACCCCGCAAGGATATATCAAATATATTCTTATTTGTGTCTTTATATTCTCATAATCTATCTCAGTGAGTTGAATAAAGCAAACTGATTTAACACAATTACTATGTCTAGTGAAAAGGAGGTCAGAGTTCTCTGCCTTTAAGTTATGTCTGAATCATTGTCAGTACCCAGAGAGCACATTTTAGAAAGAAAATGTTCAATTATAATAGTAGCTTGAGTTTATAGTGCTTTGAGGTTTTTGAAGTGCTTAACATGAGTTATATCCTTTAATGCTCACAACAACCATCTGAGATAGATGCTATTATTATCCTCATTTAATACATGATGAAAGTGAAGCTAAAAGAATGATATGGTCAGGGTCATACAGTTAGTATATGATGGGGAATATGAACTGAGATCTTCTAAATTCTAAGTCCAACAAATCTATGCTCTGTTTAGAGAAGAAAAGTTAATACTATAAAGAGAACTGAGGTCATCTATATACGGATGCCATTAAGGATCTATTGCAAGGATTCTTAAGGTTTTTGCATATTTGAACTCCTTGGCAGTTTGGTGGAGCCTATGTACTCCCTTCTCAGAATAATGTAGTTTGTTTTTCCTTATGTTTTTCCAGATTACAGGTAGATGCAATTTTCAATATTCATTTTTGACATTTTTAGTGCATGGTCTTACCCTCCTTCTGACCATTTTCCCCTCCCTGAGACAGCAGGCAACATGTTATAGAGTATAAATGTGCTATCATGAATTGTATATGTTCATGTTTATCATATTGTGTAAGAAGATACATATATATATGTTACACATTAGGAAAAAAATCATTAAGAAAATGAAGCGAAAAATATTATTCCCCCCCAAAAATGAAAGAAAAATAACATTATTCAATCTATATTCAGATCCTATCATTTCCTTCTTTGGTGATGGCCTTTTGTTTTATCAAGAAATCCATTAGAGTCATCTTAGATTCTTACATTGCTGATACTTATTAATTTGCTCACAAGTGATGATTGGCCATCATTGCTGTTCCTGAGTACAGTGTTCTCTTGGTTCTGCTCACCTGACGTTTGATCTCTTTGGTATACAAACCTAATAGTGGTAAGGCTGGGTCAAAAATTATGTGCAATTTTATAGCCCTTTGGGCATAGCTTGAAATTGTTCTCTGGAAAGGTTGGACCTGTCCACTACTTGGCCAATAGTTCATTAGTATACCAAATTTTTCTCTATTCTTTTCTAGCACTTGTCATTTCAGATAGATAAGAAGTTGGTGTGTCAAAGTTCTTTTAGTTTGCATTTCTCTAATAAAAATGATTTGGAGCATTTTTTCATATTACTATAGATAGCTTTGATTTCTTCTAAAAACTTTCTGTTGATATCTTTGACTATTTATTTATTGGTTAAGAAGTTGGTTTTTTAGAATTTTGACTCATTTCTGTATATATTTGAGAAATGACACCTTTATCAGTGAAAATTCTGATGTTTTTAAAATTATTTCATAGACTATGGTATCTTTTGGGAAAATGTAGTTGCCCTGATTACCTCTTTCAATTAGTTCTAATTTCCTTTGCTTTGTCTGAGATCACAAATGATACTCCTACCTTTTTTTTAAATAATTTTTTATTTTTAGAAAAAATTTCCCTGATTACATGTCATGTTTTTACTTTACCCTTCACCCCCTTCAATCCTCCCCTCCCATCCCCCCGCCATAGGTAATTCCCATTTCCACTGGTGTGGTCAGTCAAGACTTATTTACACATTATTGATAGTTACATGGGTGTGGTCTTTTCAGGTCTACATCCCCAATCATGTTCTCATCAAACCAAGTGTCCACGCAGTTGTTTTTCTTCTGTGTTTCTACTCCTGCAGTTCTTCCTCTGAATGTGGATAGTGTTCCTTTTCATAAATCCCTCCGAATTGTCTTGTGTCATTGCATTGTTGCTAGTACAGATGTCCATTACATTCGATTTTACCATAATATATCAGTCTCTGTGTACAATGTTCTTCTGGCTCTGCTCCTTTCACTCTGCATCAATTCCTGGAGGTCTTTCCAGTTCACATGGAATTCCTCCAGTTTATTATTCCTTTGAGCACAATAGTATTCCATCACCAATATATACCACAATTTGTTCAGACATTCCCCAATTGAAGGGCATACCCTTGCTTTCCAGTTTTTTGCCACCACAAAGAGTGCTGCTATAAATATTTTTGTGCAAGTCTGTTTTACTATGATCACTTTGGGCTACAAACCCAGCAATGGTATGGCTGGATCAAAGGGCAGGCATTCTTTTATCGCTCTTTGGGCATAGTTCCAAATTGCCCTCCAGAATGGTTGGATCAGTTCACAACTCCACCAGCAATGCATTAACGTCCCAATTTTGGCACATCTCCTCCAACATTCATTACTTTCCCTTACATATCATTTTAGCCAATCTGCTATGTGTGAGGTGATACCTCAGAGTTGTTTTCATTTGCATTTCTCTAATTATTAGAGATTTGGAACACTTTCTCATGTGCTTATTGATACTTTTGATTTCTTTACCTGAAAATTGCCTATTCCTGTCCCTTGCCCATTTATTAATTGGGGAATGGCTTGATTTTTTTATATAATTGATTTAGCTCCTCATATATTTGAGTAATTAGACCTCTGTTAGAATTTTTTGTTATAAAGATTTTTTTCCCAGTTTGTTGTATCCCTTCTGATTTTGGTTGCATTGTTTTCCCTTGTTCAAAAACTTTTTAATTTAATATAATCCAACTTATTTATTTTACATTTTGTAATTTTCTCTAACCCTTGTTTGGTTTTAAAATCTTGCCTTTCCCAGATATCTGACAAGTATACTTATTCTGTGTTCACCTAATTTACTTATAGCTTCCTTCTTTATATTCAAGTCTTTCACCCATTCTGAATTTATCTTGGTGTATGGTGTGAGATGTTGATCTAAACCTAATCTCTCCCATATTGTTTTCCAATTTTCCCAGCAGTTTTTGTCAAATAGTGGATTTTTGTCCCAAAAGTTGGACTCTTTGGGTTTATCATACACTGTCTTGCTGACATCACTTACCCCAAGTCTATTCCACTGAGCCTCCCTTATATCTCTTAGCCAGTACAATATTGTTTTGATGACAGCTGCTTTATAGTATAGCTTAATATCTAGTACTGCTAAGCCACCATCCTTCATGGTTTTTTTTCATTATTTCCCTTGATATTCTTGATCTTTTGTTCTTCCAAATAAACTGTTATAGTTTTTTCTAATGTAGTAAAAATGTTTTTGGTAGTTTGATAGGTATGGCACTAAATAGGTAAATTAATTTGGGTAGAATGGTCATTTTTATTATGTTAGCTCGTCCTACCCATGAGCACTCAATGTTTTTCCAATTGTTTACATCTAGTGTTATTTTTTTGGAAAGTGTTTTGTAGTTATGTTTGTATAATTCCTGTATTTGTCTTGGTAGATAGATTCCTAAGTATTTTATATTGTCTAGAGTGATTTTAAATGGTGTTTCTCTTTCTACCTCTTGATGCTCTAATGTGTTGGAAATATATAGAAATACTGATGATTTATGTGCATTTATTTTGTATCCTACAACTTTTCTAAAGGTGTTGATTATTTCTACAAGCTTCTTAGTTGATTATCTAGGATTTTTTAAGTAGACCATCATATCATCTGCAAAGAGTGATAGCTTAGTCTCCTCATTGCCTATTTTAATACCTTAAATTTCTTTTTCTTCTCTAATTACTACTGCTAGTGTCTCTAGTACAATGTTAAATAAAAGAGATGATAATGGGCATACCTGTTTCACTCCTGATCTTATTGGAAAGGCTTCTAATTTATACCCATTGCATATGATGCTTGTTGATGGTTTAAGATATATACTGTTTATTATTTTTAGGAAAGAACCTCCTATTTCTATACTTTCTAGTGTTTTCAGTAGCAATGGGTGTTGTATTTTGTCAAAGGTTTTTTCTGCATCTATTGAGATTATCATGTGGTTTTTGTTGGTTTGCTTCTTGATATGGTCAATTATGTGGATGGTTTTCCTAATGTTGAACCATCCTTGAATTCCTGGTATAAATCCCACCTGATCATGATGAATAACCCTCTTTATCACTTGCTTGAGTCTTTTTGCTTGTATTCTATTTAAGATTTTTGCACCTATGTTCATTAAGGAGATTGGTCTGTAATTTTATTTCTCTGTTTTTGATCTGCCTGGCTTTGGAATCAGTACCATATTTGTGGCATAAAAGAAGTTTGGTAAGATCCCTTCTTTGCTTATTATATCAAATAATTTGTATAGTATTAGGATTAATTGTTCTTTGAATGTTTGATAAAATTCACTTTTGAATCCATCAGGCCCTGGTGGTTTTTTCTTAGAGTTCTTTAATGGCCTGTTCAATTTCTTTTTCTGATATTGGATTATTTAAGTATTCTATTTCTTCTGCTGATAATCTAGGCAATTTATATTTTTGCAAATATTCATCCATATCACCTAGATTACTAAATTTATTGCTATATAATTGGGCAAAATAATTTTTAATGATTGCCTTAACTTCCTCTTCATTAGAGGTGAGGTCTCCTTTTTCATCTTTGATACTATAAATTTGGTTTTCTTCTTTACTTTTTTTAATTAGATTAACCAACACTTTGTCTATTTTATCTGTTTTTTCAAAATACAAGCTTCTGGTCTTATTTATTAATTCAATAGTTCTTTTACTTGCAATTTCATTAATTTCTCCTTTGATTTTTAGTATTTCTAATTTACTTTTCATCTGAGGATTTTTAATTTGTTCATTTTCTTGTTTTTTAAGTTGCATGCCAAATTAATTAACCTCTGCCCACCCTAATTTGTTAATATATGCACTCAGTGATATAAATTTTCCTCTTAGAACTGCTTTGGCTGCATCCCATAAGTTTGGGTAAGATGTCTCATCATTGTCATTGTCTTCTATGAAATTATTAATTATTTCTGTGATTTGTTCTTTCACTAAATTATTTTGGAGAATCATATTATTTAATTTCCAATTAGTTTTTGGTTTGCCTCTCCATGTATTCTTACTAATAACTATTTTTATTGCATTATGATCTGAGAAGATTACATTTATTAGTTCTGATTTTTTGCATTTGTTTGCCATGTTTCTGTGCCCTATTACATGGTCTATCTTTCTGAATGTTCCATGTGCTGCTGAAAAGAAGGTGTATTCCTTTTTGTCTCTATATTTCTCCAAATATCTATTAACTCAAAATTTTCTAGGGTTTCGTTCACCTCTCTTATCTCTTTCTTATTTAATTTTTCGTTTGATTTATCTAGATCTGATAGGGGAAGGTTCAGGTCCCTCACTAGTATGGTTTTGCTATCTATTTCATCCTTGAGCTCCACTAGCTTCTCCTTTAGAAATTTGGAAGCTATTCCGTTTGGTGCATACATATTTCTTCATTGTTTATACTGCCTTTTATTAGGATGTAGTAACCTTCCCTATCTCTTTTAACCTTATCTATTTTTACTTTTTTTTTACTTTTTTTTTACTTTTTTTACTTTTTTATTTTACTCTGTCAGAGATCATGATAGCCACCCCTGCCTTCTTTTTCTTATTTGAAGCCCAAAAGATTTTGCTCCATCCTCTCATTTTCATTCTATGTCTGTCTGTCTGTCTAATATGTGTTTCTTGTAAACAACATATGGTTGGGTTTTGGTTTCTAATCCACTCTGCTATTTGCTTCTGTTTTATGGGTGAGTTCATCCCATTCACATTCAGAGTTATAATTATCAACTCTGCATTCCCTGACATTTTGATTCTCTCTCCTAGTCCTGTTCTTTCTTCTTTCACTGTTTCCTTCTATACCAGTGTTTTGTTTTTAATCAGTTCCTATAATCCTCTCCCTTGTTGTACTTCCCTTTCTCCCCCCTACCTTCTTATTCCCCTCTTATTGTTCTTTAAAGCCACATGGTGCTCCCCCCCAAGCCCTCTCCCTCCCTATTATTGCTTCCCTCCCCACCAGTCCCTTTGTTACCCTTCTACTTCTCTATAGGGCATGAATCAATTTTCTGCCCCTATGGATCTGATTGTTCTTCTCTAAGTTGATTTCAATGCACTTAAGTATTGAATATTCCCTCTCTCTAACCTCTTTACCCTTACAATGTGTTGTTATTTTTCCCCTGTTGATCCCATGTGCTTCTTTATGGAATATAAATTTATTCCTTTTTGTTTGCTTTCTTTTTTTCTTATTGTTATCTTCTTCCCCCCTAGTTTTGTATATATTTATACATACATACATACATGTATATATTTATATATCTCTTGACATTTCATCCTATACAGTTAGTCTCTGTTCCCTCTATGTAAATTTCTTCTAGTTACCCTGTTGGTAATAATAATTTTTAATATTTGCCAATACCTTCTTTTCTTCTTGGGATATAAATTGATTGAATTTGTTGTGTCCCTTGAAGAAAAGAATTTTTTTTCTCCTCCCCCCATTCTCTTAATTACTTTATGTTGATTCTCTTGAGTTCTGGGTTTGGGCAGCAAACTCTCTGTTTAAGTCTGGTTTTTTCTTGATGAATGTTTGGAAATCCTCAATTTTATTGAATGACCATACTTTCCCCTGCAATAATATAGTTAGTCTTGCTAGAGAGTTGATTCTTGGTTTTAGCCCCAGTTCTCTTGCTTTCTGGAATATTGTGTTCCATGCCTTTCGGTCCTTCAATGTAGATGCAGCCAGATCCTGTATTATCCTAACTGTGGTTCCCTGATATCTGAATGACTTCTTTTTAGCAGCTTGTAATATTTTTTCCTTGGTCTGGTAGTTTTTGAATTTGGCTATAATATTCCTGGAAGTTGTCAGTTGTGGATTAAATGTAGGAGGTGATCTGTGGATCCTGTCAATTTCCACTTTTCCTTCTTGTTCAAGAATTTCTGGGCAATTTTCTCTGATAATTTCTTGTAAAATGCTATCTAAACTTTTTCTTTTATCATGATGTTCTGGTAAACCAATAATTCTTAAGTTATCTCTTCTAGGTGTGTTCTCTAGATCTCTGGTTGAATCAATGAGGTGTTTCATATTCTCCTCAAATTTTTCATGTTTTTTAATTTTGTTTAATATATTCTTGCTGCCTTGTGAAGTCATTTTCTTCTAGTTGTTGAGTTCTGTTTTTTAAAGACTGAATTTCATCCCTGCCTTTTTGGTCATCCTTCTCTTTCTGGTCTGATTTTCTTCGTAGATCATCTTTTGCCATCTTTGCTTCATTTTCAAGCTGGCCAGTTCTGGCTTTTAGTACTTTATTTTCTTTTTTTAGCTTATATATTTCATTTTTCAAATTGTCTTCAGCCTCTCTTGATTGTTTTTTGAGTTCCTGAAGTTCATGAATTAATTGAGTTTTAAATTCTTGAGTTAATTGAATTTTGAGATCTTCCAAAGCCTGTGTCCAGTTCATTGGAACTACTTCCCCTTCTTCTATTTCTATTTCATTTGCTCTCTTTTCACTTCCTTGAAAGAAGCTGTCAATTGTCATTTCTTTTCTCTTTTTCTGTTGCTTGCTCATGTTTTTCCCTTCCTTGTTCTGCTAATTTGAGCAGATGTATTTAATGATCTTTGATGAAAGATCTTCCCCCCAGGCTTAAGTTACTTTCTCTGCCCTTAGAAGACTTCTTGTCTGTCCAATTGTTGGGATTAAATCTGTATGGATTGGATTAGTCTGCCCTGAAGCTAAAACCTCAAAGCCTTGAGGGGTGGGAAAAAAAAAAAAGATGTGGTGACAAGAAGGAGCCTTTTTTGCTGACCTGAGCTCTCCAGCAGTGGGGTCACCCTGCGCTGTCCACTGTGTTTGATCTGGTTTTCTTTCCTCTTGAAACCCTGCTTTGTCTATCTTGGTATGAGGAAGCCAAGCTTTCTGGGCTCTGGGGTTTGGTTCTCTCTAAGCCACCATCTTCTAGGCATTTTTGCTGTGTTTCTCTGGTTTTCTCCTCCAGTCACCTCTCCAGTGTCTGTGTTTGACTCCCTAAGTCCTATGCCAGCAAGGCCCTCTCTCCCGACCGGTGTACCCACCAGCCCTGAAATTTCCCAGGCAGCTGGAGACTCCGCACAGTACGTGGGGGAGGCATCTTGGGATTCTGGGATTCCCCTTCTATGCCCTCAGTCCTGACAGTTCAAGTATTAAAGCCTTTTACTTGGTGTACCTCTTTAGTTGTGCTGCAGTAGGGTTCACCCTGCTATGTCCCATTCTTAGATTCGGTCCTCTTTCTTCTCGAAGCACATTGTTTTCTATCTCGGTGCATAAGGGTGCGGAGGTTTTAAGATTCACTCCATCTACGCCACCATCTTACCAGAACTCTCCTACTCCTACCTTTTTTATGATAGCTGAAGCATAACAGATTCTGCTCTAACCTTTTATTTTAACTCTGTTTTATTCTGTTTCAATGTATCTCTTGTAAAAAAAACATATTGTTGGTTTCTGGCTTCTAATATATTCATCTATCTGCTTCTGCTTTATGGGTCAGTTCATCCTATTAAAATTCACAGTTATGATTACTAACTGTACATTTCCCCCCCATACTATTTTCTTCTGTTTTTTTCTTCTTCTCTCTTTATCCTGTTCCTCCTAGAAAGCCCATTTTGCTTCTAAATACTGCCTCCCTTAGCCTGACCTCCCTTTTATCATACCCCTCACCTCATTCACATATCCTTTTTGCCTCATATTTTCCTACTGGATGAGTTTTATTTCTTTCTATACACAGCTTCGTGTGTATGTGTGCTTTTGTATATATTCTTTCCTCATTGAAACAATTCTGATGACAATGAGGTTAAAGTATTGCCTACTTCCTATATAATTTTCCCCTCCTTTATAAAAGCTCTTCCTTGTGCATTCTTTCATCATCTATTGTACTGCCCTTCTCTTGTTCCCCAATGCCTCCCTCTTTCTCACTCCTCATTTTTTTTAGAACATTCCATTATAATCAGCTTTTCATCCATGTACTCTGCTAAATACTGTGATTTGAATCCATAATATTTGAATCATTTCTTTCTGGCTATTTGAAGTATTTTCTTTTTGACATAGGAACTCTGAAATTTGTTTATACTATTGCTGGGAGTTTTCATTTTGGGATCTATTTCAGGAGGTGATTGTTGGATTCTTTTAATTTCTATTTCACCCTTTAAATCTAAGATAAGTCAATTTTCCTTTCTACTTTCTTAAAATATGATGTCTAGGCTCTTTCTCCATGACTGTCAGATAGTCCAATAATTCTTAAAAAGACCTCTCCTTGATGCCTTTTCCAAGTTAATTGTATTTTTGATGTGATATTTCAAATGTTCTTCTATTTTTTTCATTCTTTTCCTTTGATTTAACTTCAACTTACCCAGTTCTAATTTTTAAGAAATTTTTTCTTCAATGAAATCTTGTATCTCCTTTTGCATTTGACCATTCTGCTTTATGAGTTGTTATTTTCTTTAGTATTTTCTGAGCCTTTTACCAAACTTCTAATTATCATTTTAGAATTTTCTTCCATCTTTCACTTTTTCCCTAATTTTTCTTCTACCACTTATTATATCTTTATTTTTTAATCATTTTTTTCTGTTTAATGTTGTTGTAAGGGTATTGAATGTTTATTAATTATTGGTATTGGTATAGGTTTTACCAATATCTGTGTCATGAGTGAACAGACTGTTGTCTTTGACTGTTGAAAAAGATTGCTTCTCAAAGCAGTCTAAAAGAATTCCAGCTCAGACCAGTTAAATAAAACTCTACTGTAGGTTTAAAATTAAGGAAGAGAAAGTAAAAGGAAGACAGATAGAAAAGTAATTCTTATAGTTATGTAAAGTCCTTATTCTAATAATTTCTATCTACAACCACCCAACCAATCTGGTCCATGAGGACCTGCTTCATCCTTGACAACAGTTGAGGCTATCCTCTCTTCCTATTTATATAAAAACCCCAAATCCTTAACTATCTATCCTAATAGAAAATATAAACTCATAATAAAGAGGAATAAGTCAGGGTTATCTTTCCTGCTGCTCAGATTTAATTTCTAGCTGGTCAGAAATTTCACTGGCTTGTCCACTCAAAATAGGTCGGACTTTGCTACCACCTATTGGTGCCAGCACAGGTACTGCACCCAACAATCTCCTTTGGCCTGATAAGATGGTTTTTCAGGACGTGAATTCACCAAGATTTCTAAACTGGCAGAGCTGCTCTTTGGACACCTTTCATTGAACCAGGGTAGCCCAAAAGAAGGATCTTGGTTCAACTGTCTTTCCCAAAGCTCTTTGGGAAAATTCTTTCCCATCAATCATCTCTGAGATTCCATTCAGATTTAAGGAAACCCAATTCATTCATCTCTTTAATGTATCTATCAATAAATTTCTCTAACTAACCCTATTTCCTAATGAACTATTAACTAACTAATGAATATTTCTCTACAATGTGTACTTGAAGTCATGCTATTTTCTCTAAGATTGTTACTCCAAGTAATAATCTTTTTCCACCTCCTAGGGGCATTTTGCATGAACTGGTAAAGTTGGAACAGGCATTAATAAAGGGCCCAAGGGGTTCTCAACAGGAAAGGACCTAATAATCATTTTTGACATTCACTTTGTAAGTAGAATCAGAGGCATGTTTGATTCTACCTTCATAGCTTCACTTTCAAAATATGTGAGAACCATAGCTCAATGCAAAAATTAAAAATTAAAAACCAAAAATCTGAAACCTATTCAAGTCATTTCTTTTCCAGAATGTATTGACAATATTTACTCTCTCTCTATTCCTGATATAAATGTCTCATGAATCAGTACCTCTGCACAATAGAAGTTTGAGATTATCTCTTGAAAATCAATCATCTCAGAAAATGGTCCTTCCTCTTAGACACACACACACACACACACACACACACACACACACACACACACACAGAACCACCATCTTTTTCAGTGTCTATGTTACAAGGTTGAGGCACAAAACATTAAAAGGCAAGAGATTTTCTGTGAAGACCCCTAAAGAGACATTTTGCGTAAGATCCATGCCTCTTCGGAGAGGGAGAAAGACAAGAGACAGCTGCCTCCATCTGTCTTCATTAGTAAGATCCCTCTGCTCACAGCTGCCACAGCCATGGCCACTGCAGCGGCCTCATCTCTGCCTTTGCCCTCCTCTGCCTCAGCTTCAGTCTCTGCCACCTTCTCCTCTTCCTCCTCCTGGAACCACGCATTCAGTTATGATGTAAATTGGAGTGCAAAGACCAGGTACAAGAAAAACTGGGTAAGAAGCCTTCCTTCCAGCAGTAGAACCTGGTTGAAGCCCGGTAGCTCCCATGGCTCAGGAACCAACCCTCTCCCCTAGCCATTGCTATAGCCCTGCAGTAGCCCCGGGGTGCCTTGATCTCTCTTCGGGTTCCAATCCCCTTCACAGGGGCCTACGCAGCAGGACCCCTGCCGGACCTCTTTCTGGGTTCTGCTGGACTGCCTGGTGCCCAGCAGCCTACACCTCCCCAATGCCTCTAGCCCCAGGAAACTACATTTCCCAGAAGGACGTAGGCCTGGTCGAGCGGAAGAGCCACAGAGAAGCCTTTTATAATTCTTTCTCTAACTTTTCCAAGAATTATTGTTAGGCTAGCTTCCAATTAGAATTTTCTTTGAGGCTTTGTTTATACTTGTTTTCACATTGTCTTCTTCTGAGTTTCTGTCATGGACAAATTATTTTAGTTGTGGTTTACTCATTTCTCTAGTTTATTTCTTAACTTTAAACATTATATTAAAGTTGGGCTAAGCTCACCTGGGGATGTTCTACACAAGTTTTCTGAAGTTATATGGTCCAAATTGTGTCTCTTCCTCCCTTGCCTCCCCTTTCCTGGAGCTTGTAAGCAATTTTGTCTGTTTTATACATGTATTATCAAACAAAATATAATTCTATATAGTCTTCATTTTTGTAAGAAAATACTCATTAAAACCAAATTGCCGAAATAAAACTCCAAATAAACTAGAGTGAAAAATATAGACCAATTGTTATGTTGATCTTAAAAGAGCTATTTGGGAAGCTGAAGAGATGGCCTTAAACTAGAAACCTGCAGGACAAACTCCTCCCCCTACACAGGCCTGAGTGAGAAGGGAGGGGCTCAATTTAGCTCTGTGCTCCTTTCTCCCCCCTCCCAACAAGTAGTCAAAAATCAGTTGGAAATGGAGGCAGGACTGATGTCTTCTGGCAAGGCTCAGCAAGGCAAATCTCTAATGATGTTCACTTTCTCAACTTATATTCCCCACAGTTCTGACTAAGGGATGGTAGGAGAAGCTTGATGTTTTGTAGTTATCAGGGACAGAACAAGGATCTGACTTGTTGGGCTGGCAACTAAAAGGAACAGAGCTTTATGGCAGGATGTGAGTATTCTCAAATAATAGCCAGGCACAGCTACCTTAAGATGAAGTTTTACTGATAAGAGAGGAAGGGGAACCAAGGGAAAAGGTTTCAAGTATTTGGATAAGATCTGGGAAGCCCTGAACTGTTAGATAAAAACAGCCCCTTCCCCCCTCAGGAGGGAGTGGTAGACTTTATATCTAGCTTGCCCTCAAAGCTTATAATTATCACTTCTAATATCTAAATAACTAAAGAACAATTGTGCTGTTGCTGGAAAGGTCTAGATCAGCTAAACAGGCAAACTGCTGAGCAGAACCAAAATGGCTTTTGCCCCAAAATGGCCTCCAAAGCATTCCCAAAACCAGGAACAGGAAGCAGAGAGATCTTCTCACTTCAACCCCCAGGAACCAACTGATCCTAAATGCTTTAAACTGTCACCTCACCCAGAGTTCTCTAGGAGGGTCCCCTGGAATTTTGGGTAAGGCTTGACCCTGTATCTTGCAGGAATTCCACCCTGCCATTTTCATATTACACTAATACATCACATACTATACCAAGAAAAAGTCAAAGGGGTGTACAATTTACACATACTGATTTCTAACCTTCCCAGCAGTTTTTGTCAAAAAGTGAGTTCTCATTCCAAAATTTTGGATCTTTGGGTTTATCAAACACTAGATTGCTAAAGTCATTTATCCCTAATCTATTCCATTGATCCATCATTCTGTTTCTCAGCTAAAACCATGTTGTTTTGATCATTATTGCTTTATAGTATGTTTTAATTTAATGTTTATTTTTTATTTCAATATTCTTATTTTTAATTTTTTCCCACATTACATGTAGATACAATTTTCAATAATCTTTTTTCTGATATTTTGTGATCCTTGTTCTCCCCCTCTCTTCCATTTATGTCCTTCCCCAAGACAGCAAGTGTTATTATATAGATTGTATATGCATTATAATACAATATATATTTCCATGTTCCTAATGTTGCAAAGGAATACACATATTGCTTACCCTAGAAAAAAAATCATTGATGAAATAAGAATGGTAAGCTTTAATCTGCATTCAGACTCCATCAGTTCCCTCTTGTGGCAGTGAATAGCCTTTTTTAATGAGTCTCCTGAATGAGAACTTGTGTTGTTGATAAGAGTTAAGTCATTCACAATTGATCATTATACACCATTGTTACTGTGTACAACATTCTCTCATCATTCTGCTCACTTTACTTTGAATTGCTTCATATGTCTTCAGTTTTGTTTTGTTTTGTTTTTAATCCTCTTGGTCATCTTTTCTTTTGGCACAACATTATTTCATTGCAATTATATACCACAACTTGTTTAGCCATTCCTCAACTGATGGACAACTCTCCTGTTAAATATACTTATTGCTGAAACTTCCTTCTTAAACTTCTCCTATCATTGGATCTTTGACCCTTTTTAATCTAACTTCCAGCAATATCTCTCAACATAAATTAAACTCTTTTCACCAATAGTTTCTTAATTTCCAAATCTGATGACTGTTCTTCAACTCTTATGCTTTTCAATCTCTCTTCTGCAGCTGACATTGTTGACTCTTTCCATTCTTTCATGTGTAGAATTACATAAATGGCTGAACTTTGTCAGGGAAGACTCATATCTCTGGTGTTAGGGATTGCTGAGTCCTTTTAAAGGCTACTTTCTTCTTTTGGTGTCAAGCTACTACCCAGCTCTCACTTACGCTTCCAAGAAATGATAACATACATAATGGCCATACCCTGGCAAACTCTCTTGGTAGGTAGCCTAAACCAGGAACCAATGGTCTTTATATGCATTGGTGAGTTATGGGCCTGTCTAAACCAAGAATGTGAGATTGTCCTCAGATGAAAGGGAGAGTGAGAACCTTTTATTCCAACTGATCAAGAAAGTGGTAAATATAGGTGCTGTGGAATACTAATATCTTGGTTAAACAATGAAGTCAAGATCATCCATTGTATCCCAAGCCATCACCAATCATTTTGACTTTTGTCTTGCCACTGGACTTTGATAACTGAGGAAGAGTTCCTCTTTTAATTCTGCCCTTCCTTCTTTTATTATTTCTTTCCACACCAATGTTTTGCTTCTAATCAGTCCCCCTTTTCCCCACCATTATTTTACTTTCCTTCTTGGATTTTCTGCTGGGCTGTGTGTTTTGCTCTGAGGCTAGCTTCCCAGCCACTGCTGCCTTAGCTATAGCCACCTACCTTGTTGCCCCAACTGCCCTACCACCCTCAAGGGTAAGTCTGTGGTGCTTTCAGCCAATTCTTGAGAATTTGGAGATTGCCCTGGCCTTTGCTCTAACTGGTGTGGTAGGTGGTGTAGGGGAGTGGTGGTTAGCTTGCACTTTGATTAGTGTAGTTTTGCCCCCTTATAGTATGGGATTTGCCACTCATTTCCTACCTTTCATCTGATTTTGATTTCTGTCCTTTTGAGATGCTTTGGAATGATTGGTTAGAAGGAGATTCAGAAGGCTTCTGCCACTATGCTACCTTCTTGGCTCTTGCCTCTATAGTACATTTTTTGAGTAGGTACTGCTAAGCCTCTTTCTTCACCTTTATTAATTAATTCCCTCAATATTCTTGATCTTTTGTTCTTCCAGATGAATTTTATTTTTTTTCTAGTTCAAAACAATAACTTTTTGACAATTTGTTTGGCATCACACTGAATAAATAAGTTAGTTTAGTAGAACTGTCAGTTTTACTATCTTAGCTCCAATTGTTTAGATCTGTCCTCATTTTTGTGAAAAATGTTTTGCAATTGTGTTCATAAAGTTCCTGTGTTTGTCATGGAAAGTAGACTCCCAAATATTTTATATTGTCTAGAGTTATTTTAAGTAAAATTTCTCTTTCTGACTCATGTTTTTGAATTTTGTCAAAATTATATAAAAATGTCAGTGATTTATGTGGATTTATTTTGCATCAAGAACTTTGCCACAGTTAATATTTCAACTAGTATTTTTTGTTGATTCTCTAGGATCCTCAAAGTATAAAATCATTTCTTCAGATTAGAGTGATAGTTTAGTTTCCTCATTTTTTACTTTAACTCCTTAAATTTATTTTTCTTTTTTTATTGCTAGCATTTCTAGTACAATATTAAATAACAGTGGTGATAATGGGCATCCTTGATTCATCTCTGATCTTACTGTGAAGACTTCTTACTTGTTCCCATTGGAAATGATACTTGCTGATGGTTTAGATAAATACTACTTATAAATTTAAGGAAAGTTCCATTTATTCCTATGATTTCTAGTGTTTTTAATAAGAATGGGTATTATATTTTGATGAAGGCTCTTCTGGAACTATTAATTAATCATGTGATTTCTATTAGTTTTGTTATTGATATGGTAAATTATGCTAATATTTTTCTTAATATTAAACCAGGCTTACATTCCTGGTTTAAATACCAACTTGTCATAATAAATGTTCCTTGTGATTTATTACTTATTCATTTATTCCTTGCTAGTATTTTATTTATGATTTTTGCATCAATATTCATTAAGGAAATTGGTTTGTAATATTCTTTCTCTTTTTTTTAGTCTTCTTGTCTTAGGTATTGTCACTACATTTGTATCATGAAAATATTTGGTGTTTTTTTTTTGCTAAATAATTTATATAGCATTATAATTAATTATTTTTTAAATTTTTGATAAAATTCACTTGTGGGTCCATCTTTCCCTGGGGATTGTTTCTTAGGGAGTGCTTTGATGGTTTGTTGAATTTTATTTTCTAAGATGGGATTATTTAAGTATTCGAATTCTTCTTCTGTTAATATGGGCAATATGTAATTTTGTAAATATTCATCCATTTCATCTAGATTATTAGATTTATTGTCATATAATTGGGCAAAATAGTCCCTAATGATTGATTAATTTTTCTTCATTGGTAGTAAAAATTCTCCCTTTTCATTTTTAATATGGCTAATTTGATTTTCTTATTTTCTTTTTCTTAAATTAATCAATGATCTATTTTATTTGCTATTTTATAAAACCAACTGCTAGTTTTATTTATTAGTTCAGTAGTTCTTTTGTTATGTAGAGATGGAAAGCATGGAATCCCTGCAAAGATACAGGGACAGCCTCACCCAGAATTCCAGGGGACCCCCCTGGAAAACTTTGGGTGAGGGGGCAGTTGAGAAGGGTTGAGACAGTTGCTTTCTGGAGGTTGAAATGAGAAGACACTCTGCTTACTACTCCAGACTTGGCCATTGTTACATAAGCCAGTGTAGTTTCTACACAAGGGTTAGCCTGTTTAATAAGGTTGATCTTTATCAACTTCAATACAACAAATATTTAGTGATTAGAGAGTAAAAATATTCATTAATAGCAAGAGAGTCAGTTTTAGTTAAGTGCCCTTCACCCTCTCCTGTGGGGGGAAGGGCAGCTTCAACCTAACAGCTCAGGGTCACCTTTCCTGATCCAAAAACCTTCATTAACCTCTTTAGTTTTCCTGGATACTTCTTAGTATAACCTTTACCTTCAATATCTGTGCCTGGAAATTATTTGGAGGAATACTCACAACTCAGTCTGGACATTTAGTTTGAATCCTGTCTGCTGCCAGTTTTAAGAAGATCATTTATCTTTGTCCTCATCAGTTAGATAACTAGCTTCTACTTACTCCTCTATCAGACCTATGAGGAATATAAATTAAAGAAAGGGAACATCATTGGGGTTCAACTATAACAGAAACTTACCAGAAGAATCTTACCCAGTCTCCATCTTTCCAATTGAAACCAGCAACTGTTTAGGGGCGAGGGATTTGAGATCCAGGAGTGTCTAAACCCCTCCTTTCCTCACTGAAAGCCTGTCAATCAGTGGTTGTGACTTGAATGTCTATTGGCCCAGACCCATTTATCTGCTTCTCCAAAATATCTGTTATTATCATCATAACAGTTTTATTTCCAATTTCATTCATTACTCTTTTGATAGTTAGGATTTCTAATTTAGTTTTTAAATGAGGATATTTAATTTGTTCTTTTTCAATTTTTTAAAATGTACATACCCCATTCATTGATTTGTTCTTTGTTTTATTGACATAAGCATTCAAACATTTACATTTTCCCCTGAGTACTGAACTGGCTATATCTCATGAAATTTGAAGTGTTATCCTCTCATTGTAATTCTCTTTAATGAAATTATTTGTTGTTTCTAGTTTGTTCTTTGATCCACCTCTTATTAATAAATTAGATTATTTAGTTTCCAATTAATTTTTAATTTGTCTTTCCATGTGCCCTTATTGATTATAATTTTTCTTATATTATGATCTAAAAGGATAAGTTTATTATTTATACTTATATGTATTTGGTTACAAAGGTTCTATGCCCTAGTACAGTGATGGTGAACCTATAGAATGAGTGTCAAAAGTAGCATGCTGAGCACTCACTGTGGGCACATTCTCACCTCCTTCCTATTGAGAGCCGTTGGATGTAGAAATACCACTGGAGAAATAGGATCAAATTTAGGGCCTGTTATCTGGATTCCCTACGTGACCAATCCAGGCTGAAGCAGTCTTTGTGTTTGGTTCTGGTCACCTGAGCCCCGAAAAGCTCTGGTACCAGCAGGTAGGTTAATCCAAAAACAACTTGATCCCTCCAAGAGGCTATTAGGAGTCATTTAGAGAAACAGAGTCTGTAACAGATATTTTATCTGGATCCCATTACAAAATCATCAGCAAGTAAAACTGTGTGTTTTTCTGCACTGCATGTCAGGATGCAGACAGAATGGGTCATCTAAGATAAAAATCTGAGGCTCCTCTTTTGACTCAGTTTTTGATCCCCACCTTTCTTAGAATTCTTATTGGAGAGCTTTGAAGTGGCAGACCAGAATCTAATGAGTTGATGATTCCTCTCCTTGATAATTGAGAAGCCTGAATCCTAACAAACATTACTTAGATAAGATTGCATACTTAGATTAGAACTGGCACCTTTAGCAGAACTCAGTTGGTGAGCATCTCCATGGGGTATTTCCGCTCCCAGAGTTATCCCCTACTAAATTGGTGGTTGGAATTTGGCCATTTGTCTTTGCACCTTTACTCTTTAAACTTCAATGGGTTATTTGTTATCCCTTCACTGCTGTAACTCTTTTTTTGTATTCTTTGTTTGAAATCAGTATATAATAAACTCCCAAGCCCACAGAATTCAGAACAGCATGGGCTAACCACTAATCTAGTTGTTCTCATTTTCTTTCTCCTGCCTTAACCATCCTATGCCACCAGCAGGACCCCAATAATCATATAGAGGCTGGCCCCCTATACCTTCCTGTAAATTTGTTACTAGAAAGGCAGAGGGACGTGGATGGAGCTTCTCCCTTCTCCCTCTCCATTGTACTTGATATTTTTTCACATCACTCTCCCCTCTACCTAGCAGCCCAATGGGAACACAGATGGGGTAAAGTGGGAGGCTCACAGATGGCAGAGGTGGAGGGCAGTGGAGAGGTCAAATTAGTTCCCTTCCACTCTCTCTTTATACTCACTGAGAACATTCTTCATTTTACTCACCCTATTGTCCAGTAGATTAATGGGAACACTTTCTCCCTCCCCCATGTGGGGTTGGGGGAGGCAGGGTGCACTCAGCACTCAGTGACGGGGAGAGGCATAGCAGGCGGTCTTTGGATGGGTTGGGGGGTGGGACATACCTCTAAAAGTTTCAGCATCACTACCCTAGTACATGATCAGTTTTTATGTATGTACCATGTGCTGCTGAAAAGAAAGTATATTTCTTTTTATACTCATTCAGTTTTCTCCAGAGTTATTAAATATAACATTTCTAAAATTTTATTCACTTCCTTTACTTTTCTCTTATTTATTTTTTTGGATTGATTTATCTAGTTCTGAGGGAGGAATATTGAGGTCCCAAACTAGTATAGCTTTACTATTTCCTCTTTGAGCTCATTTAATTTCTCCTTTAAAAATTTGAAGGATATACTATTTGGTGCATATAGGTTAAGTGTTTATATTACTTCATTGTCTAAAATGTCTTTTATCAAGATGCAATTTCCTTCTTTATCTCTTTTATTTAGATCTAATTGTTTCTTTTTCTTTGTCTGAGATCATGATTGCTCCTCCTACTTTTTTTCATCTCATTTTAATCCCAATAGATTTTGTGTCATCCCTTTACCTTTATTCTGAATGTACCTACGTGCCTCAAGTATGTTTCTTATAAACAACATATCATAGGATTTTTGGTTTTATCTACTCTGCTATCTATTTCCATTTTGTGAGTGAATTCATCCCATCTATATTCACAGTATGATTACCATCTGTTTATTTCCCTCCATCTTATTTTCTCATTTTGATCCTATACTTTCTCTCCCCTTTCCCTCTATTCCTCCTCATAAGTGTTTTGTTTTTAGTCACACACATAATTCCCCCTCCCTTATGTTACTTCTTTCCCCATTTCCCCTACTCCCATCTTATTTTCTTCCTACTTGTCTATAGGATGAGATGGATGAGATAGGATTCTGCATTCCACTGAGTTTGAATGTTATTCTTTCTCTAAGTCAATTCCAATGAGTATAATGTTTAAACATTGCCCAACACAACCCGCAAATGCCTTATTTTTTTATGCCTCTTTAGGTGATATAATTTATACAACTTTACTTCTCTTTTCTCTATTCTCTCAGTGCAATTTTCTTTTTCATTCCTGGATTTTTCTTATATCATGTCATCCTAAACATCCTAAACAGCTTATCCCTTCATTGTCTGTCCATGAATACTCTAAGCTGCTCTGAAAATGATACATTTTTTGAGTTACAGATATCTTTCCATATAGGAATATAAAAATTTCGACCTTATTGAACCCTTTAAATTTTATTTCTTATTTACATTTCTATACTTTCCTTGAGTCTTGTATTTAGAAATTAAATTTCCTGTGTAGATATGGTCTTCTCATCAGGAATGCTTGGAAATCTCTTTTATTAAATGATCATTTTTTTCACTCAAATGAATATGGTCAGTTTTGATGGGTAGGTGATTCTTGGTTGTAAACCTAGTTCCTTTGCCTTCTAGTTATGATATTCCAAACCTACTGATCATTTAATATAGAAGCTAATAAATCCTGTGTAATCCTCCCTGTAGCTCCATGATATTTGAATTGTTTTTGTTTTTGTTTTTTGTTTTGTCTATTGGAAGTATTTTCTCCTTGGCCTGGGAGTTCTGAAATTTGGCTCTATATTCCTGGAAGTTTTAATTTGGGAATTCATTTCAGGAGGTGATCTGTGAATTCTTTCAATTTCTATTTTATCCTCTTATTCAAAAATATAAAGACAGTTTTCTTTTATAATTTCTTATAATATGATTATTAGACTTTATTTTTTATCATGATTTTCAGGTAGTCCATTAATTCTTAAAATGACTCTCCTGGAATTATTTTCCAGGTGAGTTGTTTTTTCAATGATATATTTAATATTTTCCCCAATTTTTTTCATTCTTTTGATTTTGTTTTATTGTTTCTTGATGTTTTGTGAAGTCATTAGTTTCAAGTTGCCCAACACTCATTTTTAAGTAATTATTTTCTTCTATGAGCTTTTAAACTTCTCTTTCTTTTGGTTAATTCTATTTTTATGGAACTCTTTTCTTCATTAGATTTTTTGTCTCTTTTTTCACTTGACTAATTCTGCTTTTTAAGATGTTATTTTTTTTGGGCATTACTTTTATTTTTCTTCCCAATTTTTTTCTGCCTGTCCTATTTGATTTTTTAATTCCTTTTTGAACTCTTCCATTGTCTGAGACCAATTCTCATTTTTCTTTGGAGTTTTGTATGTTGCTGCTTTTTATTACTATTCCCTTTAGAGTCTGTGCCTTGATTTTCTTTATTTCCATAAAAATTTTCTGTTTAGGATTTTTTTTACTCTTTGCTCATTTCCCCATCTTTTTATCCCTTTTATATTTATCTTAAAAGTTTTCTCTGTTCACAGGGTAGATTGTGCATTCTCTTTAACTTCAGTTTTTCCTTGCTAAACCTTGCCTTTAGTTCTGGGTTTCTGCAAGTTTCAATTCTTCCAAGGAAGTACTGAAAGTCACCTCCCACTGCTGATTCAGTCTCCTTGAGGGACTGCTTATGGCTTGCAGGGCTCATGGCACTTTGAGTTATTTTAGATGGTGCAATATCACCTCATTTTAATCCTGATCAGGGCCTATGGGCCTCACTCTTGGTTTAAACAGGCCAAGTACACTGCAGAATAACTTAGGGCCTCACTGTTGGCTTGGGGAAAGGCCTCTGAGCCTCACCCTTTGCTTAAAGTTACATTTACTGATGAATACTGTAATAAGGGGATTAAACAGGTAGGGTTGTAATAAGGGACTAAAGACTGGAGGTAATATGGGGATTAAAGCAGGTAGGGTGATAAGGTAGTTGTAATAGGGGATAAGGCAAGTGGATGGGGTTTGTTGGTCCCTAAGTCAGTAGGTGGGAAAAGGAGGGTTCAGTGATGGAGGTAGTAAATTGAGGTGATAGGAGGTATAAGGGAATGACTGAGTTTAGGGAAATATAAATCACTGAAGAGGATGAGGTAATTGGGCAGGCAGCTCCAGCAGGGATACACAGATGGGTATACAGGTTTGAGACAGACAATGAAGGGAAACAGACTGAGCCCTCCAGGCAGGAAGGGCACTTATACAGACAAAGGTTAGGGCCAGCCATAAATGGCTTGAAACTGACTAGAGGGCGTTCTAGTCAGTTTCTCAGGTTCACAAAGGAAGAGTCCAGAGGAAGTATAGGGATTACCACTTCCTCCAAAATGGACGCCTCCAACTCCCCTCAGGACCCAGAGAGAATACTATTCCTTTCTCCCCTTCTCCCTCTCTTATCAATCAACCATTGATTTAGCCAAAGGTTTGTTTAAATTACAAACAAGGTTTATTGAGTTTCAGGGTTGATTGTAAAGGACAGAGGGATATAAGGTATCTCTAACAATCACCTAGGGAGAAGCTTCAGGTGGGGGAGGGACACAGGAATGAGAGACTGAGAAGGACCTGCCTCACTCAGTCTGGGTAGGTTTTGTTGCCTTTAAGGTTAGGAAAGTTGTATACAATGATTCAGGAGATAATTTGTATCAAGGCTAAGCCCTACTTGTCTACAGGGAAAACTAAATCTACAAAGTTTGAATGCTACCACCCAGATCCACCCTTCTTCCAAAAACCCACAGGAAATTCAGGAAGGGAAATGATGGTTGGGATAGGGAAGGTGAGGGAGATCCAGAGGAATTAGCTAAGCTACAAATCTTAAGAGAAAAGCTACAGAATCAAGGCCAGGTATTCAGTCCAAAAATAGAGCTCAGTTGACTCTCCTACTCTCATCAAGTTTCCAGGAACAACTGCCTCTTGTTAGGTTTCTAAACCCTTTTCAACTATCAGAAATTCTGCAGTAAGGCTTTGCAGGGTTGATTTGCACCTTCTGCACCACACTACCTTACCTTAGGGCATGGGACCCTAGTACAGGCTTGGACAAGGCTCTGGGATTCCCCTTAGGTTAGCCAGGAATTGGGATTATCTTACTCTGAGTTTTGAGTTGTTAGGGCCATTTTGGGAAGAGAATCAGAGCTTCATTCTGACTTACACAAGCCTGGTACACTGTGGACTGTCTTGTGCTAGGGTTTGAGGCCTCACTGTAAGCTTGAGTTAGGTCTTAGGACTTCAAGGGGAGAGCATGGAAGTGCTCTGCTATTGGCTTAGGCACATTCTCAGGGTCTCAAAGTTGACTTGTGACCAGATTTGAGACCTATAGGAGTATGTGGAGGGTGGGTCCATTAGGTGGAGAAGCCACTAATCTGCCAACTTTTCCACTGAGAAAAAAAATATTAATAGGCCCCTGTTTAATAACTCTTGATTTCTAGAGTCAAGAAGGAAAAGAGTAATATGTCATCAAATATCTGGTTATGATATGAAATATATGTTAGGATTTTTTTTTCCTTTTCTTTTGGCTAGACCACAAAAGGTAGATCTTACATCAGTGGGTGAAAGTTGCAAAGGTTTCCTTGCTCACAAAACAAAATACCCTCCTAAGACTTACAATTTTCCAAAAGTACAGTTTTCCAAAAAAGTCGCAGATTTTGCTGAGTTCTCTCTCATTCTTATTAGAAAGCCTCTATTTTCCAATAGAGAGATTTTCGGACAAACATAAGATTTTGTAATTATTTTTCATATGATGGAGGAAAGGCATTTAGAGTGAGTAGAGAAAATGTGAGGATAGAATTAGGACCTTGAGGAGAGAAGAGACTTGTACAAGCCACTCCAAAAACTAATAGAAATTCAGTAACTGTGGGCAACTAGGTGGTCCAATAGATAGTGAGTCAGGAGGAGTTCCTGTGTTAAAATCTGTCTTCAGATATTTCCTAGCTAGTTGAGCCTGGGCAAGTTGCTTAACCCCAATTAACTATTCCTTACTTTACCTCTTCTTCCCTGAAATCAATAGTATTAATTCTAAGGCAGAAGGCAAGGGGGATTTTTTATTTGTATTATTTTTGTTTTGTTTTTTAAAAGAAATTCAGTAACTGAAGAACTATAAATATAAGTCTGTATAAAGACAGCACTCCCCTAGGATAATGGCAGGCCAATATAGAGAAGACAATAAGCCTGGTGCCAAAGTCCTGATGAAAGGCAAGAGATTAAACAAGAGGCCATTAGATGACTGTAATGACAATTGGGAGAAGATTAAAAAATTGTGTGTATGTATATGTATATAAATGTATGTATTTATGCATATATAATGTATATGTGTGTATATATATAGTCACTAAAGTGTCTTTGTGCATTTCGACTACATATAACTTCAGAAGTATAAATATTGTAAGTTTACTAAAATGGCATCTGAAAGTTCACTTATTTAAATTTCATTTATACCTATTTAGTTTTGTAAATTTTGAAAAATGCATTTTATACTTTAATTTTTTAATTTTTATTTATTTGATTATTATTCCAAATGTTTATAAAAACTAAACAAAGCAAGCATTCCATATATAAAAAAGAAGTTATTATGCAAATTAAATCACAAATCTCCTATGTTTAGCTTACTTTTCTTTATATCTACATAATATATACTGTCCACATATATTCCAACCCTTCTCCATTCTTTCCATATCACATAGGATATCTTCGGGAGGCCAACATGTCATAAATTGTCTTTCATGTTTATCTTTTAGTTCACTTTCTGGAGGGAATTCTTCCAGTTTTAGTTTGGCTGTGTATAAGGTTCTCCTGATTCTATTCATTTCACTGCTCATTAACTCATATAGTTCTTTCTAGATTAAAAAAATAAATTTGTTCATTTTTTTCTTAAGGAACAGTAATATTCCATCAGAGTCATATATCACAATTTGTTTAGCCATTCCCCAGTTGATAGTCATCCCCTCAGGTTTCCAGTTCTATGGCACCACAAAGAGAGCTGCTATAAATATTTTGGAAAATACGGCTTCATTTCTTCTTTCTCTGATCTCCTTTGGAAACAGACCCAGCCAACACATTTTAATTTTTATAGGAGAACTAGTCTGTCATTATTTAATCAGGAGAGGAATGTCTCTCAGATCAGTGGATTGGCTAGAGTAGTTTCTGTTGCTTGGTCATCTCAGTCATCTGATCTACGTCCATTAGATTTTTCCTTGTTGAGTCACATTTGTTGTTCTATATGCACCAAAACCTCATTCTTAAGATGATCTTAAGAGCAACAAGCATTCCAATGCAATCCTTTTATTAGTCACTGAGCAGTAGCTAATGAAATTTTTCTACAAAGTTCAAAAATCTTCTAGAATGATTTATAACACAAAGTGGTGATTATATAGAATTTTATTCTGAAATTTATCAGTATGATTAAATGTACATAATTAACCTTTAAAATGTTCTTTCTAAGGTGTTAGCATTTACATTTCTGACTTTGGGGACATGCTATATGCCTACTCTCATACACATATATCTTTTTTCTGTAATTGGAAAACAAGATTTTTCATAGGAAAATTTATTGAATAATCACAACAGATCATAAACTTATGGTTGTTCTACTTATCTCTTTTTGTCCTCAACTTCTCTAACAATGACTTGAAAGAGTAATTGAATGGGGGTAAATATGTCTTTAGATTGTTGGGCAACTTGGAAATTTTTTTTCTGTGACACTTCATTTTCTGTTGAATATTTCTCTTATTTCCCCATATTTGGAATTCTTAATAATATTTTACAGTTGTAAAATGATATTTCCATTAAAACTCACACATTATCTGCAATTTGACTTTTATTATAAATGGTAGTGTGGATAAAGCACCAGCCCTACTCAGAAAGACCCAACTTCAAATCTGATCTCATACACTTCTGACCCGTATGACCCTGGATAGTCAATTAACTCTGTGTGCTTCAGTTTCTTCATCTGTAAAATTATTTGGAGAAGAAAATGGCAAATTATTTTAGTATTTTTACCAAGAAAACACCAAAATGGATCGCAAAGGGTTTGAAACTATTGAACAATAATAATTATTTTCATAATTACTCATAGGTTCTACTACTTCTTTTTGGCCTGCAGCAAAATAGCCATTTTTGTTCAATTATGAATATTTAGAAGAGGTACCCCTTCTGCATCTCAGGAGTTGGAAGTATGGCACCCCCACAAACTAGAAAGTCCATGTAAACTTTTTTGACCCTCCTTTTTTTAAGGGCATTTATAGTACCTTATAGATATATATGAGTTACTAAACTTTTTAAGATGTCACTATATTTTTAGCCTTTTCTTTTTTTTTAGCATTTGCTGACTTTCATATTCTTTTTGAAAACTTTAACTTTTCACCTATTTTAACTTTAAAGAAGAAATTGTGTACATGCATAGTTAGTATTGAAAGATAGACTATATTGGTATTATATAATATTGTACATATATTTTGTCCATTTTCTGAGTTTCTAAACTTTCTCTCATAACTACTTATCTTGCCGTAACCTCTCTGCTGACCTTCAGTCTTACCTCTTCAAATGTCTTTCAGATATCTGAAACTTAATGTTAAAGCTCTCAAATACCTCATATTTGGACAGCAAATGTCTCTGCCTGCCTCAAATTGTTCCTCACTCCAATCCATCCTCCAGCTTTTTCAGTGTTGTCTGCTGCCTTATGTACATTGTCTACAGCTTCTGCAAAACTCCTCCAAAGTTCCCATTTAATTTCTTAATCTAATCTGCAATATATGGAAAATGTAATGGGAAAAGTCCTGATGTGGAAGGAATACCTGTTTAATATAACCTAGGACTCTCATTCCTTCAAGCATTACCCTTTCATACACTAGAGAAGAAGGAATGAGGAATTCTATTGGATTAAATCATGTCCCACTTTAGGGAAGTATGTGAAATGAGAAGCAAAAGTGACATATTGTATTTTTCAATGACCCCCCATAGGCAATGAAGAGCTGTAATCATGGTGGAACTATTTAGATTTCTAGTAAATGAATATATATATATATATATATGTATATATACATATATATATATATATATATATATACACACATACATAAAGAACTGCATCGGGCATATAGGTTATATTTGAAATAGGAGAGGATGATTTTATATATAATAAAATATATATATATATACAGATATATATCTATCTACATATCTATCTATCTATCTATCTATCTATCTATCTATCTATCTAATTAAATATATAAGCTATGATCAGGGCTGGGTTGTCCCAGTTTAATCTTTTTGGTAATCTGAGAATCCACATAAGATAGATTTTTATCCTTCCATTGCTTCTAGCTATCAGCCTGTTTTTATTCTGCCCTTTGTGGCTAAATACCTAGAGAGGGTTGTGTATGCAATAGGAGCCTTGACTTTCTCCACTCTCATTCTTTTCTTAACCTCATACATTCTAGCTTCAGTCCTCATGGTTCCATGGTTCCTCTCTCCAGAGTGACCAATAATCTCTTAGTTGCTCAATTCAATGACCTTTTCTCAATCTTCATTCTCTTTGACCTCTCTGCTGCCACTGGCACTGCTGACCACTGGCTTTTTCTCCAGGTTTGTGGGGCATCTCCCTCTCCTCATATTTCTACTTATGAGACTGCACTTTCTCAATTTTCTTTGCTGAATCCTCATCTTGTTCACAGCCATTCACCAATGGTGTCTCAAGGCCTTTGCCCTAGGCCCTTTTCTCTCACTAAACTACTTCACTTGGTGATCTCATCATTTCATATGGATTAATTAGTAAATCTAGGATGAAGTTTCTCATATCTACCTATGTTGCCCAAATCTCTCTGCTAACCTCCAATCTTAAATCATCAAATGCCTTTCAGATATCTTAAACTTGATGTTTAAGTTCTCATTCATCCCATATTTGGACCATTGCAATAGACTGCAAATGTTTCTACCTGCCAAAAGTCTCTCCTCAATCAAATCCATCTTCCATTAATCAATCAAAATGATTTTTCTAAAACATAGATCAAACCACATCACCATCTTTACCCTTCCACTCAGTAAATTTCAGTGGCTCCCTATAAGCTTTAGGATTAGTTTTTTTTTTAAATCATCTGTTTAGTTTTCCAAGACTTTAGGACCTAACCCTGTTATCCCCATATTTTTGCAATTTTCTTCCCTTAACTTCTAGACATTTTTTCTTGATTTTTCTCAATTAACTCTTCAAAATTCAGTGTAGCTCTTTCTAGATTTATTTTTCCAAATTAACTTGCTTGTCATTTCTTATGGCACAGTAGAATTCCATTACAATCATATGCCACAACATGTTTAGTCATTCCCCAATGGATGGACACTCCCTCACTTTCCAGTTCTTTGTCACCAAAATGAAAGTTGAGATCTTCTATGTAAATATATATAACTTCCTCAAAATTTTAAGAAAATGTTTAAAAAGATATGAACAGACAGTTTGTGGATGAATAAATAAGAGCTGCCTCAGTCTGTGTCTCTGTCTCTGTCTCTGTCCTGTCTCTGTCTCTGTCTCTGTCTCTCTCTCTATATATACATATTTAAATATATATATATATATATATATGCATGTGTACATATATATGTAAAACTATGTTAAAATACTCTTAGTCATTATTAATTAGAGAAATGCAAATAAAATAACTTAAATATCATTTTATATGTCTCAGATTGGCTAAAATGAAAAAAAGGCAAAATAATACATTTTGGATGGGATGTAGAAGAATGGGAGCACTTAAAGAGTGTTGGTGGGACAATGAACTGATCCAACCATTCTAGAGAATGATTTTGAATGTTATTGAAAAATTATAAAACTGGATATGTTTTTTTAACATTTATTAATATTCATTTTTAACATGGTTACATGATTCATGCTCCACCTTTCCCCTTCAAACCCCACCCCCGAACCCCGCCCCCCCCCATGGCTGATGCGCATTTCCACTAGTTTTGTCATGTGTCCTTGATCAAGACCAATTTCCAAATTGTTGGTAGTTGCATTGGTGTGGT
>NC_058130.1:563334769-563352886 GCF_016433145.1 Gracilinanus agilis | reverse complement strand
TTTATTGCATTATGATCTGAGAAGGTTACATTTATTATTTCTGCTCTTTTGCATTTGTTTGCAATGATTCTATGCCCTATAACATGGTCAATCTTTGTGAATGTGCCATGTGCAGCTGAGAAGAAGGTGTATTCCTTTTTGTCCCTATTTATTTTTCTCCACATATCAATTAGATCTAATTTTTCTAGGACTTCATTCACCTCTCTTTTTTTTCCCTCCCCACTCCCCTGCTCCCCTTGGTTTATCCCTTCTAACTTTCTCAGAAGGGTTAGATAAGAGTTTTATTTCCCAATGGATAGTTTAACTACTCTTCCCTCTCCGGGTTGATTACACTAAGAGTAAGGTTTGATTATTACCTCTTTATGCTCTCTCCCTCTCCTTCTTGTAATAGTATTTGTCCCCTCTCCCTCCCATGCCCTCTTTGTGTGTAATAGAATATTCTATTTTCTTATTCGCTCAAGTTTCTCTTGGTGTCCCCTGCTATTCACCCCCTCTTTCCCATCCCCCATGCCATCTTAGATTATTTAGTGTTCCACCCTCACCCTGTTAATTATTCTTCTGATTACTATAATAGTGAATATTATAATAGTGAATAGAGTTCACTACAGAGAATTAAACATAACATTTCTCTACATAGGAATACAGATAATTAGATCTCACTGAGGCCCTTAAAAAGGCAAATTTAAAAATTATAAGTTTTCTTTCTTTCCCCTCTGTATCTTATTTACCTTTTCAGGTTTCTCTCGATTTTTGTGCTTGGATATCAAACTTTCCATTTAGCCCTGGTCTTTTCTGTGCAAATACCTGGAATTCTTCAATTTTGTTGAATGCCCATTCTTTCCCCTGGAAATATATAGTCAATTTTGATGGGTAGTTGATCCGTGGTTGCAGGCCCAGCTCTCTTGCCTTTCTGAATATTGTATTCCACGCCCTGCGGTCTTTTAGCTTTGAGGCTGCCAGATCCTGTGTGATCCTGATTGGTGCTCCTTAATATTTGAATTGTTTCTTTCTGGCTTCTTGTGAGATTTTTTCTTTTGCTTGGAAACTCTTGAATTTTGCAATGATATTTCTTGGTGTTTTCCTTTCTTGATTGAATGCTGCAGGTGTTCTATGAATCCTTTCAATGTCTATATTGCCCTCTTGTTGTAGGACTTCAGGGCAATTTTGCTGAATTATTTCTGTTAGTATGGAGTCCAGGTTTCTATTAATTTCTGGTTTTTCTGGAAGACCAATGATTCTCAAATTGTCTCTTCTAGACCGGTTTTCTTGGTCTGTCACTCTCTCATTGAGATATTTCATGTTTCCTTCTATTTTTTCAGTCTTTTGGCTTTGTTTTATTTGTTCTTGTTGTCTTGAGAGATCATTAGTTTCTACTTGCTCAATTCTAGCCTTTAGGGATTGATTTTCGGCTATAATCTTTCGGTTTTCGGCCATAATCTTCTGGTTTTCGGCCATAATCTTCTGGTATTCCTTTTCAATCTGGTCATTTCTGGTGTTCAATTTGCTTATCAGTTCATTTGGTTTCTGAGCCTCAGTTTCCAGTTGCAAGATTCTACCTTTTAAACTGTTATTTTCTTGCTAGATCTCTTCCATTTTCCTCAAAATCTCAGTTTTGAACTCTTCCATAACTTGTGAGGAGTTTTCCTTATTTGAGGAGGGTCTGGATGCTTGTTTGTTCTCCTCCTCTGTTTGCACGGTTGTCTGGATTTTCTCTGTGTAAAAGCTGTGGAGTGTTAAAGACTTCTTTTTTTTGTTATTATTCTTTCTCTTCTGAACTTCCTGCGACTGAGTAGCCATCATTAGCCCAGCAGCTTCTCAGATTTATCCTCGCGCTCAGTGTCTATCTGCAATCTATTGGCTCCTGAGGTCTGAGTTCTGGTTTTTTCCAAGGTCAAGCCCCCTGGTGGGCCCCCTTGCTTGATCCTCTGCAGGAGGTTTCTTTACAAGTCTCAGGGCGCTGCTTCCACAGTCGTATACCCGTCCACACTGGTTCCCCACTTAGGCTTTAGTTCCTGGCTGTGTCTGTCTCCACCCATGCCTCCGCAGTGCCTGCGCTCTGCGCCCAGCGTCCTGCTCCCGCGCTCAGATTTCGCGTGCGTTTTTTGGCTTAATGGGGTCCTAAGTCTTGCTGCTCTCAGGAACAGGTCCCGGAGCTGCCAATGACTCGATGGGTGCCCCAAACTTGCTCTATTTCTTTTTAGCTGTCTTCATAGCTATAGATGTGTGTGGAGGGGTTGGGGGTGGGGTGGTTGCTCAGCCTGCGATTTCGTGAGGGCTGTTTCACCCCTTTATAGCATGGAAATGCCTTGATTCCATGTACCTTCCACGCTGTGCCCTGTTGTGGGGGTTCCTCCGTTCGTCTGGACTTGTTTTTATGTCCCCTTGAGGAGTTTTGTGTGTTTTGGTCATGAGAGGTTAAGAGCTGCTTCTTACTCTGCCGCCATCTTAACCCGGAAAAAAAATGGATATGCTTTTTAACAAAGCAATACTGCTATCAGTCTCATTTCCTAAATCAGGGAAAAAGTAGAAGCACCTATATGTTCTAAGATAATGATATGAGGATTACTCACTTCCAACCACACATTCACTTGGCAGCAAATAATAATACTAGAAGAAATACAGAGAGTATTTTGAAAGACTAAGATATTGTGGGGAAAATATTCCTGGAGACATGAGGGATATTTTCATTACTGTTATGAACTGAAGACAAGGGTTACAGAAAAAAAAACAGATTTGGGAAATGAACAGATGAACAAGAGAAATCTGGAAATGATATTTGAATTTCTGGACCCTTTTTAAAAGATAGGAAGGACCATAGCAATAGAAACCAGGGAATTTTAAATCTATATTTACATAGAATTTTGTAAAACTAATTTTAAGTCTTTTTTAATTTAAAAAGAAAGGAAGAAGGTTTAATTTTCCTCACATGTACATACATTATAAATACATGAACATGCAAAGACATATAGGTTTATTTATATATATATTTTTATATACCCACATATATGTTATCATACATGAATACTATATGTAGGTGTGTGTATGTATATCCACAAACCTAGATTACAGAGTAAATAACTACAATATAGGAAAAACACAAAACCTGAATATAGGCTAGTGTTTCATATAAAGAAACTAGAAATAAAATTAATGCCTATATATATTGATGCACAAGTTATAGCAAAAATGCAAGGGGGAACACTTGTTCTAAAGCAAATAGTGAAATTTGACTTCAAATGTATCTTAGAGTCTTAGATTTAAGGCTCTAATCACTAATTTTGATGGTTATAATAGCTAGCCTTTATATAATGTTTTAACATTTATAATGTGCTTTACCCGTATTAACTAATTTCATCCTCCATCTTGTGAGAGAGTTGCTCTTATTATTTATATTTTACAGATGATGGAATAACAGTTACTTGTTCAGGATTATCAAACTAATAATTATCTGAAGCAGAATTTGAACTCACATCTTCCTGGTCCCAAGACCTGTGCTTTATCTACTAAACCATTTAGCTGGAAGCTACCTCAGAGCACATGTAGTCTATTCTATTCTTTTTGCAGAAGAATATACTGAAGTGCACAGAGTTGTTAAGTTCCCAGGATCACACATTTAGTGAGTAACAGAGCCAGAACTCAAACCCACATCCTAAGACCTCAAATCCAGCATCATTTCCCAGATACTTTGGTTCCTTTATGAACCATGGTTAGAATTCCATTCAGGAAGACTATCCCTAACTAAAATGTGCAGGGTGGGTGTGTGTGTGTGTGTGTGTGTGTGTGTGTGTGTGTGTGTGTGTTTTATAACATTGTATATGAAAGAGACACATTTATGTAAGGGAATCTAAAAACCAGCAACTAGAAATACGTTGGAGAGCATCGGTGTGAAGTTGAGTAAAAACACAATCTGTTTTTATAGATACTTGCATGTAGATACACATTTTATAATATACACATGCACATGAATGTATACATCAGATGATTTCCACATGTGTACACACATTCATTTGTTATGAAATATCATACTATACTATGTATGCATATTATATGAGCTCTCTAGAAATACATTTCTGTAAATATAAACATAATCCATACATTATAATATGTAAAAATAAACATCCATAATGTATAATACTAAATAATAAAAATACTATATAATAATGAATACAGTGGGATGATATGTAAATAGGTAGATATAAAAGTAAATATGAGTATTGACATATAAGCACCCATTTCTTCATATATACTTACATATGTTCTGCATGTATATACATATGTACATCTATCCATAGAGATAATCACTATATCAGGGTAGGGTTCTAACATGAACTCTTTTTTAAAATCACATTATTTTATCACATTAAATTTATTTGGTCACCTAGTGGAGTTCATTGTCTTCCAAAAGAAAAGTAGTTAATTTTTTTTTTCATTTTGACTATAATGAAATTTCATCTCTCTAAAATAGGGGAAAATTTAAGGATGTATTTTGGATCTAATTCTAAAAAATTAAAAAAGTGTTTGTCTGTGACAATGGGAACCTTAGAGGTGACCGCTTTTTCTGACAGAAAAGAAAACCAGAGAACATGATCTTACTCGGTCCTTAGATAAGGGGCAGTGGATCAGGGAATGTATAAGGAGGATACCACGGTATCAATTTGTGTGGGAAAAATAAGTCCAAAGACAGAGAAAATCTTTCTGAATGAAATTCTGAAGACATAATGAAAATCAATTAGGGTTAAGATGAAAAGGGTGGAGCTGTGAATGGGGATATATAGACTAAATAAATTCAGACACATGTCAGAGTCCTCTAAAAATCAGCTATACGAAGGCTCAAATGAAGCTGATTTCGTAAGGAATTATGGGAACTACAACATGTTGTGAATTGTTTAAAATCATAAGATTGAAAAGAGGAAGATTAAAGAGGAATTAGAAACTCTAATCTGAGTGAATTGACTGAAGGTAGTAAATAAATGTGAAGACAGCTCTGCAAAACTCTGTTAGCTTCTGTTTCCTTTGACAAGCATAGTGATTATTTTTGTTTCTCTCTAGGCTCAGTCTAGATTCTGAAGACTTTCTCTATAATGCCATAAAAACCTCAACCTGGAAGTTAACTCTATCTCTGTACTCATATGGAAAGTACTTTCTTCTGAGTGTCCACTTCTCTGACGGGCTTGTTCATCGTAGAACCTGCACTTTTAAGGAAAACCAGGCAAAATATGTTTTTTCCGTTTTCATGCTCCATCATCTCTGAAGATTTTATCTGTCACCCTCATTTTAGTTAATTTCTCTTCCCTAAACTCTATTTTTCAGCTCCTTTTTATGTGTCGCCTTCCTCTATTGCCATAGAAGTTCTTTTAGACAGAAACTTTCTTTCTTTCTCCTTGTATTAGTATTTGTATTCCAAGTGCTTAGCATACTATCTGGCACATAATTTGTTCTTAAGAATCTTTGTTGATTTATTTATTTGACTTTAATTGGAAAAAAAAAAGGAAAAACAAACTGGTAACATGGAATTAAGGTCCAAAACAAATAGGGAGATACCAGGGCAATGGAATAAAAAGTTGCCCTTGATACATTCAAGAATAATGGAGCAGAAAATGATATATTTTGCAATTTTGCAAGAACTTGTCAATTTGACCATGAAGCTATTGCCATTTACATCTGAAGGATTATGGAGAAATGGAAAGCAAAAGCAAGATGGAGCAGGTTTTATATTTTCCAGAGTTTCAAAATAGAAAAATAGTTTAGTCTTCAAATTATTCTTAATAAAACATGACTGATTTTTGGAAAATTTTAATATGTCATTATTTTAAAAATTTATTTATGGATATTTGAAAAAGAAAATAGTTGACAGAGAGTAGTCATGACAGAGAAAATAGTCTTGACAGAGAGATAATGAACTATAGATGCATAATGAGATGCTATGTACATGCCCGTATATAAAGTAGCATACATACATATGTTAATACTCCTATTTATAATATCCATCATTTATATACCATGCTTTAGGTTTTACAATATGCTATATATATTTGTACATCTTCCTTCATTTGATTTTTACAACATCTCTATGGGAGAGGTGATATGATATTCTCATTTTAATGAGGAGGAAAATGAGTCTGAAAGAGGTTATATGATTTTCTGGGATAACAAAGCTGGCAAGAATCTGAGGAGATCTGAATTTAGCCCTTTCTGATTCTAAATCCAACACTCTTATATATTCTTCCACTTACATGTCCAGTAATTACTAATAGTGGGATGAGAGATATTCAGTAATAATAATAATAATAATAATAATAATAATAATAATAAATTTAAAAATATGAAGGAAAAATGAAATATATAAATCCATACATGAAATTTTGTCTTTTTTTGCTTTGTTGTTACAATTAATATATATTTTTCTTACTTCTGTACACAATTCAAATTTTCTTAGGCAATCACCATTCTTATTTTTCTTGATAAGTTGTAATGTTTTTGTTTTTGATACTTTTTAAAAGTACATAGAAATAAAGATCCACTGTAGCTACTTCAAGCTCACATCATGCCAGACTAATCTAATTTCTATTTTTTTGGAGCAATATGGTTAATTAATACTCATAGTAAACTATAGAAATAGGAGAATTTGCACAGATAGACAGCACTTCAATCAGGGATAGAGTCACATGTAGACTTCCTTGCCCCCACTATCCCAAGGAACAGCATCCAGATTTGTGGCCTTGTGTGCATCAGGATACACACTTTGTGTGAAGGCACAGAGATTCTGGGAACCCAAGTTGATCTGGAGTTTTCAGATCAAGGGCATGTCATGGTAACTGCCATGTTACTGGTGGGGCCATGGAACCAGGGAATGAATCAATATTAACCAATAGCAAAAGTAAAGCTTCTAAAGATTAATAGAATGTTGTAATCCTGATGAAGAAAGTGGATGCTACCTCTAAAAAGAAGTTCAGCAACCAGATTTAATTAGAAATGGATGAAGTTTAGCCTTAAATCTATCATTGGTATGGAACAGGAGCCAAGCCAAGGACAATAGGACCACAGATTCCTTTGGCTATTATACAACAATAACATTTTCAGACATGGGCCTAAAAGTTGTATTTTTCTTGTTCTGGAGAGGGTCTAAGGTTCCCTATGGACACCATCAGTGGTTTCCATGTGAAACTCCAAATACCTGGGTGTGTTCAGCATTGCTCACATTAGAGAAGAGCTTCTAGAAATACAAATCTTGGGTCTTTAGAGTATCCCCTGATTTCAGACCTCTAATTTAGCTTCTTACGCTATCTGTTATCCCTTGAATATCACAGACCTTTTCTCATATTTTGGACTATTTTTAGTTTTTGACTCACTGGGAGATCTTAGTTATGCTGTAGGCAATCTAATAAATGGCCTCTTTTTAATCTAATTTGCTCTTGGGGGACAATGGATGAAGACATGAGATAATATGCAGTCTTAGAAACATAAACAGATTCGTGGAGAGTAGGGAAGGAGCAAAGAAAATTAGTAAAATGGGAGAGATTTCAGATAAGTGACAATATGGATAAGAGAAGGAACAATCTACTGGAGAAAATGGGATGGAGTGAAATCGACATAAGGGTTTTCATCAGCAAGGAGAAAGGCCACCCTTTTATTTGAAATTGGAATGAAGGAAGAGAATGGTATGTGGGTGACTTGAGGAGGAAAAAAGAAAAGGATATGAAAGAATGACTTCAATTTTTTCAGTGAAATATGAAGTAAGATTTATACCTGAGAAGATAGGTAGATGAAGGGCTATGGGAATTTTGAGAAGGGACAAAAAGACTTAGAAGAGCCACTATGGTGAGTGGAATAGTGAGCTAGTTAAGTTGGATCTACAAGAACCATCCTGCTCCAGTGAAGGAACAGTTGAAATGAACAAATTTCATGTTACAAAACATGTATTTGTAGTAGATCAAGTCATCAGTTTCTCAACTATCTCCAGCTTCATTGCACAGCACATGAGTTGGGGCAAAAGCAGCAGAAGATGGGTGAAGTCTAAGACTGAGGCTTGCCAAGACATAGTAAATAATAGAATAAGTAGGTGTAAGAGGAAAGAAATGTGTAAGAGCTAAAAATAAAAGGGTTGGACTAGATTTATCAGATAGTAGGGTCTCCAGAAATTAAGTACTTAATTTCAAATGAAAGACTCAAGTCAGAATGACTTTTATGATAGTTTATTTACAAATAGGAAGAGAGAGTGAAAGTAAGAATATGAGAGAGAGGATAGGGTAAAATATCTAACCTAACACTCTAAGCATTTTGTGCTTGCCTCTGGCTCAACCCAGGCAGGGCTAATTATTTCTCAGCTGCAGGGACCTCAGCCTTGAGTCGAGGTCCTGGTGATGAATAAAGAAAGGGCTTTAGCCACGAAGCCTCTCCTGAGGATAGTCGCTTCAGAAAATCTAAGAAGGAGTCAGTCTGTTTCACTCACCCACGTGGTAGTTCAAAAAGAAAGCAATCCAAGGTCCTCAGCCAAAGCTCTTCCAGGGTCCAGTTCAAGGCAAAAGAGAGAACGTCCCAGGAAGTTCCTGCAGCTTATAAAGACCATTCCTTTAGTCACTTCCTGTGCCTTCCTCCCATTTTATATGTACCAATCACAACTAAAGTTTGGCTTAGGATTGATTCTGATTTGTCACCCACTTTCGCACATGTGGGTTACAGACCTTCCCCACTCAAGTGCAAGTGGGGTGTATATGCTTCTGGTGATTACCATCTAAAAATGGGTAGGGTAGAGTTAATTCCATCTTCACATAGGTAAAGGACTCCAGAGAAGAGGACAATAAAAAATTGAACTAGTTCAAAAGAGTCTCCAAAGAGAGGCATGCTGAAGGGAAAAGATAATTGATATGGTGGTGGAGCAGATTGGAGAATGAGGCTGAAAGTGTATGAACACCATGGATGGGATTTATGATGGTATTAAAGTTCTAGGTGGAATGGATGTTCCCAGTCATTGAGTTGGCCCCAGGATGGTCAGAAACTAATTCACCTTGGTAATTTCTACCTTTTCTGCAAGTTGTTATATTAAAAAAAATTCAGGGGGCACCTATTGGCTCAGTGGATTGAGAGTCAGACCTAGAGATGAAAGTTCCTGTGTTCGAATCTGGCCTTAGACACTCTCTAGTTGTGTGTCCCTGGACAAGGCATATAACCTTTCCCCCCTCTCCACCCCTTGCCCCTGAGTGCCTAGCTCTTTCCATTCTTCTGCTTTGGGACCAGCATGAGGTATTGATTCCAAGATGGAAGGTAAGGGTTTAAAAAAAAATTCCACGACCAGTCCATTTCATAGCTTTATTAAAAAGATGAATTAGGATTCAAAAAAGTAAAGGAATAAGTAGGTACAGTTGGTTGATGATAATGACAATTTGAAAATTAAGCTTTATCATCTAGTTTTTGAGAAAAATACCAGGATTGGTTTTCCCTTTTTATTTGATGATTAGGATGATAATTTCCCCAAAAGTCTTGTGAGCTAACAGTGGACTTGGCAAACTTGAATATTCTTAGAATTCAACACTGATAGATCCTGCATCTGGAAAGTATTCTGAGATTCCTGGGAGGATAATTTATCAGTTTTTTTCTTCTTCATCCTCATATTCTGGGACCATTTTTTTCACCCAACTGTGAATGATTCCCAGTCTTTTCAATAGGTAGTCCTTCTGTGAAGAATTTATATTTGTATTCCTGTTGAAATGGGCACACAGTTCCTGAAACTGTCTCTGACTATAACCTGTCCTTTTCCTTATCCTATTTTTCTTACTGGAACTCTTACTCAATGCTTTTTACAAGGACTTGGGTTCCATGGATGAATCCTTGTTCACAGATACTGTTGAACTGCAAATGAGTGTGATGGGATCACTACAATTTGAGGTACTTGAGTTTGGAAGAGAGATCCAGAAGTTGTCCATCCTTTCCACAGGGAATAATAATATTCCATTTGCACTGAGGATGAACTAGGAAGTGAGTTGAGGTACAGTGGGCTGGAAGCTGAATTAGACCGGGATCTGAATAAACTAAGCCAAAGAAGAAGATCAAACTTTTAATTTCTTTTTTGACATTTATATTAGATTGGTAAAGGCAAGAAGCGATATTGGTAATTTTTTTAAATTTAAGTGAAACCATTTGACAATATATTATATTCTATTCTTTAGGGAAAGTGGAGAGATTTGGTGTAGATGATATAATGTTTTGTCATGGAGCTGATTGAACAACTCTAAACACATACATGAACATAGAATGTCAACTTAAAAGGAGTTTCCCAGAAATATGTTTTTAGACTTGTGCTGTTTAACAGTTTTATCAATGACTTGTATGATGCCATAAAAACCTGCTTATCAAGTGCAAGATCACATAGATCTTGAAGACATATCTAATATACTGGATCACTAAAGTGAACCGAAAAGTTCTTGACAGGTTAGAACATTGCCCAAATATAATAAGACCAAATGTAATAGCATTTAATGTTAAACGCCACATGAGTTCGAATAAATCAACCACATAACTATAAACTTGGGGAAGCATAGCAAGACAGCATTTTTGGGGGGGAAAGATTTTGTGATATTAGGGGATTTCAAGTTCAATATTAAATTACAGGAAAACATGACTCTAGGAGTTTGTCTCCAGATTTAGCAGCTTTCTTTTCATCTTGAAGGTGATCTTTTCTGACTTTGAGTCATGTTGGAGCAAAAGGAATAGGCCAAAGAGAGCACAAGATACTAGTAGTTGGTTTTATTCCTAGGATCTCCTTGTTCTGGAAGCTGCACTGATAATAAATCCAAAGTTGTCCATTTCTCCTTCAGCACCAAACAGAAAAATAAAGAAACAAAAAAAGAAAGGTAAAATGAGATATGCCACGAAATGATTTTGTAAAATAGTGATATGAAGGAAGAGTAAAGGAAGGGAGTCTGTAGGTTTTCTCTTAAGGCCCATAGTATCTTGTACCTTTGGGGTTAATTATATTTGGGACCTAATTAGAAAGGATAGTGGGGGCAGTGGGATAGCTCCGCGGATTGAGAGGCAGGCCTAGAGACCAGATGTCATGGGTTTGAATCCAGCCTCAGGCACTTCCCAGCTGTGTGACCCTGGGCAAGTCTCTTCACCCCCATTGCCCACCCTTATCACTCTTCCACCAAGGAGCCAATGCACAGAAGTTAAGGGTTTAAAAAAAATAAAGAAAGGATAGGCTATGCTTATAGAGTCCAAATAAAATCTGAAAATTCAGACTGTTATGATAACAGAGTTGGGAGTATATCTAGTGCAACTTTCAAAATATAGATACCTGCAAAGCTCTCTACTTTTCCTGTATTGTGTACATAGCTATAGACAACTCAAATTTTATTTTTGCTTCAGTGTAAGTCAAAACCTGTAATAAAAATTTTAACATGTTTTCTTTGTTGAAACTTAGCATTGTTTCCTTCTGACGAATAGAGTACTTGAATCAGTTAACTTTCTCTCCTAGGATAGAGACTAATTGGAAGTTTTGAAAAAATCTTAACATGCATACTCCTTATAAATGCACAGTACTATTATTCTGGACTTGAAGCTAGAATAGTTTGAATGCAACTGCAGATAGTCATTTAACTTTCTGGGACTGTTTCCTCATAATAGAAAACAAAATAAAATATGTTATAGTTATTATAATGATCAAAGAAGTTGATTTACAGTACTTTGAGGAAATTAAATAAAATATAATTAACATTATTCTTTTGCAGCAAATATCAAGGTCTCCTTTTATTCCTCCTAGACAACTGGAATAAAATATCTTGGTTCCTTTTTATTTAGATTTTCATTCTTCAGGGAAGTTCAAAAGGCTGTAGCTGATGTAGGTCTTCAATATTTTAATCAGAGTAATAGAAAAATCAAGCAGATGCACAGAAAGACGGCTACCTCATCTTAAATATTAAAGATACATTTTTTTTATTCAAAACAAATGTAGGTATTTTTACCATGAATTTTCTGTTTGTCTACAGACCTTATCAGAGCAAAATACCCTGAAACCATGATAGCAATTGGACTGAGTACAGAACAAATTTCAATTCACTTCACAAAGGTAGGTATTAACTCAGTGATGATACATTCCTGTCTTCAGTCAAAATATTTCCTCTCCTTGTTTGTGCAAATGTTCTAGTCTCTAGCTCAGAGATGATTACATTTCCATACTGAGGCCATGTGACTTTATCTAATTTTCTTAAAGCATTGTGCATCATTTTGCATGAGAAATGCTACATAAACATAAAATAATTTCATTAATAAACTAACTAGTTGATGATTAAGCAATACATTTTGCCCTTGATTTGTGCAGAAAAACCATTAACATTAATGGAAATAAGATGCAGTCAGGAAAAAGGCAATACTGTCTCTAAACTGTGTTTTAAAGCAGACTCAGTTTACATGAGATACCTAATATAGAACTGATAATACATGCATTGCAGATTTAAAAATGAACTAACACACTCTCTCTCCCACTCTTGCACATTTACACTCCACATTCTGAAGCAAGGCAGGTTGAAGATTCAAATCTTTTAGTACTGAAATGAGCTGGGCAACATATCTGGATTCTGTTCCTGGTTCTTCCATGTCCCAAGAGTGAAACTTAACTTTTCTGAGACTCAGTTTACTCAGTTATTGAGTGAAGAGATGATAATGCCTAAGGTAATTTTCATGTAAAAATATTCTGTGAGTCTATGCTTGTTTGTTTTAGTTCTTACCTATATCTATGCTTCCCCTCCTCCCTGAAATTTAGAGAAGCAGTTTTATTCATCCTGATGAACCTGAAATTTCCATCAAATGTTTTTTCTGGAACATAATTCCATTGGAATGGTCAGATGCCAGCACTTTAACATCTACTCTAAGACACTAGTAGTTTGTACATTTCAGCCAGATGATGGGGAGAGGTGATATTAATTTTCTGTCTATGGAAGTATTGCTTTTCTCCTAATTTCCTGATGTATGGAATTATTTTGCCTTATATTATCAATGAGTATGAAAATTCCCTTAATGTTTAAGTTTTCCTTCGGTGCTGATGGCATTGTTTGCCACACACTCTTACACAGGCACTAACCCTGTGGAAAATGTGGCAGGAAAATGAACCTGAATTCTGCTCTAATTAAATCCCTGGAGATCCCATTTACAAGGAGGAGTCACTGCCTAATTCTCTTGGATATTTGCATATGTAGTCAAGATCAAAGGGGCTGGTAGATGCAAATACCTGTACAACAGATATGCCTTATAGCTGAGCTTTCTTCATCTCCCTAGGCACTCTGTCCAAAATGTAGAGGTTAACAATGTCTAATGTAATCTCATCAGGACAAGCATAGACTAGTTAAGAAACCAAGAATAATCAGATGCCCTTTTGTTAAAAAGAGTATCCAATTTATTTCCTCTATTTTTAGTACAAAGATTCCAAGAAATCATTTCAAGTTTATTTACCCTTTACTGCCCTGTCCTTGATGGTACTTGGATTAATTTTCTGCAAGGTGTGAATGCTGCCTAGATAGGTTATGTGCATGCCCATGAGAATTGTTTAAATTTTGGTTGTTTGGAAGCACTAATGGAGATCACTAGAATCTTGTCCACCCTTCTCAAAGGGAGACTGATTTCTGTTTGGAGGAGAGCAGGTGAAGGGAGCACAATGCTGGCCACTAAGTTCTCTCAAAGAATAATGCTACAATATAATTATACCCAACTATCCCTTCTAAATATTTCTGATCCAGGAGTATTTTTTTAATTATTCAAAAGCAAAAGAAACAAATGAAAAAATTTTAAAAAATAAACACCATATCAAAACTCACTTGGTCACTACCACTGAGAGTGGGTAGGGAAACCATTAAGGTTTCATCTAAAGATCTGACTACTTCATATCAAATGCTTTTTACATAAAAGGCTATATCAAAAAAGAAAATAGCAAATAAACTTATCATCCAAGCAAATAGCAGAAAGAAATCAGTTCAGTTGTATGGATTAGAATAGCTCTCCCACTGGGAGTGAGACATCTCAGCTCAAATAATAGAAAGACCTTAATTTTGGCTAAGGAGAATTTCCGTAAAGATTTTTGAGGGGTGGGCTAAAATAGAAATCAAGAATATATTGCACTACCAACTCTTTTGGAAATCAGCCACAAATCAATGGCTTTTCTCTCTCTTTAGGGATCTCTACTTGAAGACAGTATAGAATTGAGTTTCTCTGAAAGAATGAAGAATAATTTTCCTTGGTAAAGTTCTCATGCAAACTATGCTCCTCCTATAGGTCCTCTGTTTTCATTCTCTTCATTAAATTAAGAGTAAAGCCTTAGAAGTAGCTTGCACATTGCCTCAGGTTAGAGATCAGGGTAACATCAATACTGCCACTATCTAAGAGGTAAGATTTAAAATAAATAACTCATAGTTTTTATAGTTAGTAGTCAGAAATGAGTTTAATTTTTAAGTGATTCACTCTAGATGTTACCTATATTTATTCTTGTTTTAATCAAAAGGTCATTCCTCTGGGCCTTAACTCTAAGTGTTGCAATTCTTTAGGCAATCATAGACTCTTATATGTTTAAGGCACTTCAAAAGTCATTAAGTTCAAAGCCAAGATCTTCTGCCTGAAGGGAACACACACACACACACACACACACACACACACACACACACACACACACATCATTCCTTAATGCCCAGATCTTCTTCTCTGACTTTTTCCCACCTGAAGGGAAGAGAGATACTGTTCTATCTCACAATGGTTTCCTCATCTGCCCTATCCCTGACTTTAGGAGACTGAAAACAATTCCATTCCATTGCCCTCCATCATATCTTCTGGCCTGATCTCTTCCTTACTTCCTGGAAGGAGAGAAATATCATCCCATCTCTATATCAGAATTCTGACTTGAACTGGTCTTGTTGCAAGGAAAAGAGGGAAAAAAAACTCCCCTCACTAGTTCCTCATGATGAGTTGGCTAACTACCTGAGAAGGCTCCACCCTGTGGTCAAATCTCTAGGAATGTTTTTTTGGCTGTTTTCTTTTTTTTTGTTTTGTTTTTCCATTGCAAAGGAAAGATGCATGATTTATTTAAGACTAGTTGTCATGAATAACATTGATTAAAAAAAATTAAAGAAAAAAATTCTGAACAATTCAAAGAAATACCATGCACAAAAATCTAAATAAAGTCTGAGATGTGGGCTGGGGCCTTAGTTATAACTCTGGAGGTTCTCCAATACAAAGACTTGCCTTTAGTCACCCAGTGCTACAGGTACTAGCCTTTAGAAGACCATTGATTTAGGATGCAGGCCTGCAGATCCTGATCACTTCCATGAGTCCAACCATTTTAATCTGGGGGCTTAACCAAAGGGAAGAAAAGCCAGATCTCCAACAAACTAGACCAGTGGTCTAGACACTTCCCTTAAATCTATCATGGCTTGACTCATCGCTAACACAGAACCTTCCCTACCACCTGTAACTATTGTAAGAGGCATAAGTTTAAAAGTAGGTGTGTAAACAGGATAGGAAAAGCCTTAGCTGGAGGTCATGGACATTCCGAATGGATGCAGGGGAAGGAGGAAGTGGCTTGTGCCTGAGAAGGACTCCGTGGTGGTTGGCACAAACTGTTGCTGCCCCTGGGAGATCTCAGAGCTGGGTGAGTTGTACCCAGATTCCCTGGGATCCTGAGAGAGGTGGAGGCTTTCAGCAGAGGACATCAGACCTGCAGAGAAACACCGAGTACGGAAGTAGTTTGTGATCTGGTGGACAGCATTGCAAACTTTCTCTCCCTACCTGGATACCTGGGATCACCTGTTCTGGTGGAGTTGACTCCTGGCATCCTGAAACCATTCCTGGATTAGCTGTGAGATCCCAAGTAAAGCCACCCTCAGGTCCTCAGCTAAGCTGACCAAACCTGGCTGGAACCAGGTTGGGAGGAACTTTTCCCTTGTGACCCCAGTACAGCTTTCTTTGGGCCCTGTCTTGTTTAGATCATAGGAGAGTGTAGTCAAGTCCTTCCCCTGCCCCTGTGGTTTTCCCTTAGCTTTTAAGTGTAGTAAACTGGATTCCCATCCTTAATCTTAGTTTGTCCTTGATTAAATGTGTTGCCTTAATTTATAAACTCCTGCCTTTACTTTGCTGGTTTCCATAGGCCTGGTCTTGATGCTTCAGAGTGGCAGTTGGACCTACCAGCCAATTCAGACACTCTTTTACTGTTAAACTTTAGCCTCCCTACTTGTTGGGCCCCTTCCTGTCATTCCTGTCTCTCACACCCACCTGGACCCATATTTACTGTTCAAGGCACCTTTCCCTGGTTTCTCCCTTAATTAACACTGTGGACTGAAATGTGCAATGGGGAGCAGGCAATTGGAGTTGGAAGGGACTCTGAAACAGCCCAGCAGAATGTTGCCCGTTCAGAATTCCATTTGGGAAGGGCCAACAGCAAGAGGAGTTTGGAGGAGTCAACTCAACTGTCACTTCACTCTTGACCAGACTGGGACCCTGAGGGGGTTGGTTCTTTGGTTGGGAGGTTTTTATTTTGGAGTGGATCCTGAGTGAATTGGGTTCTTCTGTAGTTTTATTAGTGATTATTGGGAGATCACAACTACGAACATCAATTCCTACTATCTTCATTTACCAACAAAGAAGACATTGAACAGCAACTCTCAAATTTGACCAAAGAGCTCGAACTCCTGGGGGAGCAGGCTTGAATTGGGGGGGGGGCGGGAATCCCTTCCCTGATCCTGCTTGAATCCATTTATTCTGTTACTTCCCTTTTATATTAGTTTAGAAATATTTGATAGAAGATTGTAGGGAGGAAGAGAGAGTTAGCTATGTGACCAAGCCATCAGAGCTGCTCTCTTGGGGAGAAGACTTGGCTGATAGTGAGGTTCATCCTTTCCCTCCTTCCTTGATTCCCTGTACGCCAAATTTAATTTATCCTTTGATACACACCCCCTACCATCAATACTCACCCCCATACACACTCCAGTCTTCTTTGCATGGTCAAGAAAGCATGAGGACAATACAGCAGGCTTCTGGGTCTATCTTCATTACAGGGTTATGTATAGTCCCTGAGAAGGCAAGAAGGGACTGTGTTTGAGCTTATCTGTGCAGTCTTGGCTGGACCCCTGAGCCAAAGCCCTCAGGTCATAAAAATATTGAGGTATAGTCTTGGTACTGTAAGATAAAACAGAGAAAATTTTTCTAGCCTCCAGTCCTAGAAAGAAGGGGAAAAACAGCCAGAGAAGGGATCAGTTACTATTAATACTCCATGAGAAGGGCACCTGGGTAGCTCAGTGGATTGAGAGTCAGGTCTAGAGATAGAAGGTCCTAGGTTCAAATCTGGCCTCAGACACTTCCCAGCTGTGTGACCCTGGGCAAGTCACTTGACCCCCATTTACCCCCTTACCACTCTTCCACCTAGGAGCCAATACACAGAAGTTAAGGGTTTAAAAAAAACACTTCATGAAAAAAGATGGTAAATAATCATAGAGAGTCTGACTAGGAAAACATGACCCAGCTTCATCTCTCTTTCTCCTGAAGCTTTAGAAAGGGTGATCCAGAAGGAAAATAAGTGAAAAGAATACAAGTGCTCTCTACTCCTGTAAATGGAAAGAAATCCCTAATCACTTGCAGTTCCTTTCTCAAGCAGGTGCCCCATCCCTTAAAAGTGTTTGGGATTGTAAATATAACCTAAAGCTGGGGGTGGGTGGGAGGTGGATAATATCTTCTATAAGCAGTCCCCTGCTCAAGCTTATTGCCCCAGAGCATGATGGGCAAACTACAGCCCTCCTGGGGACATTATTCCAAATCTGATGAATACAGTGAGTAGGATACAATACAATGAAACTTCAAAAGATTTGCCTTAGAAACAAACTGACAGATGAGCATTTCCTTTCCTTTGCCCCCTCTTTAAAAAGTTTGTCCATCACTGGACTAGAGTACCACAGACTCCACATCTTCAATCAGTAGTAAGGAGTTAAAAGGAATCACCCAGGACTCAGCAAGTACCATCTGGTGGTGAGCCAGACTAAAGGGAAAGAAATCATGGATATATTTTTTTCTCTCCCTCCTTTCAGAGTCAAGCCTATAAAAGTGGAATAGAGAATATATATATATATATATATATATATATATATATATATATAT